>NW_026871565.1:0-94039 GCF_028564815.1 Eubalaena glacialis | reverse complement strand
ATTGGTTAGGGTTAGGGTACGGCTTAGGATACGGGTTAGGGTACGGGTTAGGGTACGGCGTAGGGTAGGGGTTAGGGTTAGGGTTAGGGTTAGGGTTAGGGTTAGGGTACGGCTTAGGGTACGGGTTAGGGTACAGGTGAGGGTACGGCGTAGGGTATAGGTTAGGGTTAGGGTTAGGGTTAGGGTACGGCTTAGGATACGGGTTAGGGTACGGGTGAGGGTACGGCGTAGCGTATGGGTTAGGGTTAGGGTTAGGGTTAGGGTACGGCTTAGGGTACGGGTTAGGGTACGGGTGAGGGTACGGCGTAGGGTATGGGTTAGGGTTAGGGTTAGGGTTAGGGTTAGTTTTAGGGTTAGGGATTGGTTTAGGGTACGGGTTAGGACTAGCGTACGTGTTAGGGTTAGGGTTTGGGTTAGGGTTAGGGTACGCGTTAGGGTTAGGGTATGGGTTAGGGTTAGGGTACACGTTAGGATTAGGGTATTTATTAAACCTATCCCACTCTCTAGATACCACTTAGCACGTAAAGGAATATTATTTGGGGTCCAGCCATGGAGAAGATTTTAGTCACTAGGATAAGATAAAGAATAAACACATTATAAAAAAATCACATTAGGATTTTCTTTTTAACCTGTTCCTTAAAACACTAGTGCTTAGGAAATCTAATGGAGGCAAAAGCAGTCAAGGGTAGTTTAGGGTTAGGGTTAGGGTTAGGGTTAGTGTTAGGGTTAGGGTACGGCTTAGGGTATGGGATAGGGTACGGGTGAGGGTACGGCGTAGGGTAGGGGTTAGGGTTAGGGTTAGGGTTAGGGTTAGGGTTAGGGTACGGCTTAGGGTACGGGTGAGGGTACGGGTGAGGGTACTGCGTAGGGTATTGGTTAGGGTTAGGGTACGGCTTAGGATACGGGTTAGGGTACGGGTTAGGGTACGGCGTAGGGTAGGGGTTAGGGTTAGGGTTAGGGTTAGGGTTAGGGTTAGGGTACGGCTTAGGGTACGGGTTAGGGTACAGGTGAGGGTACGGCGTAGGGTATAGGTTAGGGTTAGGGTTAGGGTTAGGGTACGGCTTAGGATACGGGTTAGGGTACGGGTGAGGGTACGGCGTAGCGTATGGGTTAGGGTTAGGGTTAGGGTTAGGGTACGGCTTAGGGTACGGGTTAGGGTACGGGTGAGGGTACGGCGTAGGGTATGGGTTAGGGTTAGGGTTAGGGTTAGGGTTAGTTTTAGGGTTAGGGATTGGTTTAGGGTACGGGTTAGGACTAGCGTACGTGTTAGGGTTAGGGTTTGGGTTAGGGTTAGGGTACGCGTTAGGGTTAGGGTATGGGTTAGGGTTAGGGTACACGTTAGGATTAGGGTATTTATTAAACCTATCCCACTCTCTAGATACCACTTAGCACGTAAAGGAATATTATTTGGGGTCCAGCCATGGAGAAGATTTTAGTCACTAGGATAAGATAAAGAATAAACACATTATAAAAAAATCACATTAGGATTTTCTTTTTAACCTGTTCCTTAAAACACTAGTGCTTAGGAAATCTAATGGAGGCAAAAGCAGTCAAGGGTAGTTTAGGGTTAGGGTTAGGGTTAGGGTTAGTGTTAGGGTTAGGGTACGGCTTAGGGTATGGGATAGGGTACGGGTGAGGGTACGGCGTAGGGTAGGGGTTAGGGTTAGGGTTAGGGTTAGGGTTAGGGTTAGGGTACGGCTTAGGGTACGGGTGAGGGTACGGGTGAGGGTACTGCGTAGGGTATTGGTTAGGGTTAGGGTACGGCTTAGGATACGGGTTAGGGTACGGGTTAGGGTACGGCGTAGGGTAGGGGTTAGGGTTAGGGTTAGGGTTAGGGTTAGGGTTAGGGTACGGCTTAGGGTACGGGTTAGGGTACAGGTGAGGGTACGGCGTAGGGTATAGGTTAGGGTTAGGGTTAGGGTTAGGGTACGGCTTAGGATACGGGTTAGGGTACGGGTGAGGGTACGGCGTAGCGTATGGGTTAGGGTTAGGGTTAGGGTTAGGGTACGGCTTAGGGTACGGGTTAGGGTACGGGTGAGGGTACGGCGTAGGGTATGGGTTAGGGTTAGGGTTAGGGTTAGGGTTAGTTTTAGGGTTAGGGATTGGTTTAGGGTACGGGTTAGGACTAGCGTACGTGTTAGGGTTAGGGTTTGGGTTAGGGTTAGGGTACGCGTTAGGGTTAGGGTATGGGTTAGGGTTAGGGTACACGTTAGGATTAGGGTATTTATTAAACCTATCCCACTCTCTAGATACCACTTAGCACGTAAAGGAATATTATTTGGGGTCCAGCCATGGAGAAGATTTTAGTCACTAGGATAAGATAAAGAATAAACACATTATAAAAAAATCACATTAGGATTTTCTTTTTAACCTGTTCCTTAAAACACTAGTGCTTAGGAAATCTAATGGAGGCAAAAGCAGTCAAGGGTAGTTTAGGGTTAGGGTTAGGGTTAGGGTTAGTGTTAGGGTTAGGGTACGGCTTAGGGTATGGGATAGGGTACGGGTGAGGGTACGGCGTAGGGTAGGGGTTAGGGTTAGGGTTAGGGTTAGGGTTAGGGTTAGGGTACGGCTTAGGGTACGGGTGAGGGTACGGGTGAGGGTACTGCGTAGGGTATTGGTTAGGGTTAGGGTACGGCTTAGGATACGGGTTAGGGTACGGGTTAGGGTACGGCGTAGGGTAGGGGTTAGGGTTAGGGTTAGGGTTAGGGTTAGGGTTAGGGTACGGCTTAGGGTACGGGTTAGGGTACAGGTGAGGGTACGGCGTAGGGTATAGGTTAGGGTTAGGGTTAGGGTTAGGGTACGGCTTAGGATACGGGTTAGGGTACGGGTGAGGGTACGGCGTAGCGTATGGGTTAGGGTTAGGGTTAGGGTTAGGGTACGGCTTAGGGTACGGGTTAGGGTACGGGTGAGGGTACGGCGTAGGGTATGGGTTAGGGTTAGGGTTAGGGTTAGGGTTAGTTTTAGGGTTAGGGATTGGTTTAGGGTACGGGTTAGGACTAGCGTACGTGTTAGGGTTAGGGTTTGGGTTAGGGTTAGGGTACGCGTTAGGGTTAGGGTATGGGTTAGGGTTAGGGTACACGTTAGGATTAGGGTATTTATTAAACCTATCCCACTCTCTAGATACCACTTAGCACGTAAAGGAATATTATTTGGGGTCCAGCCATGGAGAAGATTTTAGTCACTAGGATAAGATAAAGAATAAACACATTATAAAAAAATCACATTAGGATTTTCTTTTTAACCTGTTCCTTAAAACACTAGTGCTTAGGAAATCTAATGGAGGCAAAAGCAGTCAAGGGTAGTTTAGGGTTAGGGTTAGGGTTAGGGTTAGTGTTAGGGTTAGGGTACGGCTTAGGGTATGGGATAGGGTACGGGTGAGGGTACGGCGTAGGGTAGGGGTTAGGGTTAGGGTTAGGGTTAGGGTTAGGGTTAGGGTACGGCTTAGGGTACGGGTGAGGGTACGGGTGAGGGTACTGCGTAGGGTATTGGTTAGGGTTAGGGTACGGCTTAGGATACGGGTTAGGGTACGGGTTAGGGTACGGCGTAGGGTAGGGGTTAGGGTTAGGGTTAGGGTTAGGGTTAGGGTTAGGGTACGGCTTAGGGTACGGGTTAGGGTACAGGTGAGGGTACGGCGTAGGGTATAGGTTAGGGTTAGGGTTAGGGTTAGGGTACGGCTTAGGATACGGGTTAGGGTACGGGTGAGGGTACGGCGTAGCGTATGGGTTAGGGTTAGGGTTAGGGTTAGGGTACGGCTTAGGGTACGGGTTAGGGTACGGGTGAGGGTACGGCGTAGGGTATGGGTTAGGGTTAGGGTTAGGGTTAGGGTTAGTTTTAGGGTTAGGGATTGGTTTAGGGTACGGGTTAGGACTAGCGTACGTGTTAGGGTTAGGGTTTGGGTTAGGGTTAGGGTACGCGTTAGGGTTAGGGTATGGGTTAGGGTTAGGGTACACGTTAGGATTAGGGTATTTATTAAACCTATCCCACTCTCTAGATACCACTTAGCACGTAAAGGAATATTATTTGGGGTCCAGCCATGGAGAAGATTTTAGTCACTAGGATAAGATAAAGAATAAACACATTATAAAAAAATCACATTAGGATTTTCTTTTTAACCTGTTCCTTAAAACACTAGTGCTTAGGAAATCTAATGGAGGCAAAAGCAGTCAAGGGTAGTTTAGGGTTAGGGTTAGGGTTAGGGTTAGTGTTAGGGTTAGGGTACGGCTTAGGGTATGGGATAGGGTACGGGTGAGGGTACGGCGTAGGGTAGGGGTTAGGGTTAGGGTTAGGGTTAGGGTTAGGGTTAGGGTACGGCTTAGGGTACGGGTGAGGGTACGGGTGAGGGTACTGCGTAGGGTATTGGTTAGGGTTAGGGTACGGCTTAGGATACGGGTTAGGGTACGGGTTAGGGTACGGCGTAGGGTAGGGGTTAGGGTTAGGGTTAGGGTTAGGGTTAGGGTTAGGGTACGGCTTAGGGTACGGGTTAGGGTACAGGTGAGGGTACGGCGTAGGGTATAGGTTAGGGTTAGGGTTAGGGTTAGGGTACGGCTTAGGATACGGGTTAGGGTACGGGTGAGGGTACGGCGTAGCGTATGGGTTAGGGTTAGGGTTAGGGTTAGGGTACGGCTTAGGGTACGGGTTAGGGTACGGGTGAGGGTACGGCGTAGGGTATGGGTTAGGGTTAGGGTTAGGGTTAGGGTTAGTTTTAGGGTTAGGGATTGGTTTAGGGTACGGGTTAGGACTAGCGTACGTGTTAGGGTTAGGGTTTGGGTTAGGGTTAGGGTACGCGTTAGGGTTAGGGTATGGGTTAGGGTTAGGGTACACGTTAGGATTAGGGTATTTATTAAACCTATCCCACTCTCTAGATACCACTTAGCACGTAAAGGAATATTATTTGGGGTCCAGCCATGGAGAAGATTTTAGTCACTAGGATAAGATAAAGAATAAACACATTATAAAAAAATCACATTAGGATTTTCTTTTTAACCTGTTCCTTAAAACACTAGTGCTTAGGAAATCTAATGGAGGCAAAAGCAGTCAAGGGTAGTTTAGGGTTAGGGTTAGGGTTAGGGTTAGTGTTAGGGTTAGGGTACGGCTTAGGGTATGGGATAGGGTACGGGTGAGGGTACGGCGTAGGGTAGGGGTTAGGGTTAGGGTTAGGGTTAGGGTTAGGGTTAGGGTACGGCTTAGGGTACGGGTGAGGGTACGGGTGAGGGTACTGCGTAGGGTATTGGTTAGGGTTAGGGTACGGCTTAGGATACGGGTTAGGGTACGGGTTAGGGTACGGCGTAGGGTAGGGGTTAGGGTTAGGGTTAGGGTTAGGGTTAGGGTTAGGGTACAGCTTAGGGTACGGGTTAGGGTACAGGTGAGGGTACGGCGTAGGGTATAGGTTAGGGTTAGGGTTAGGGTTAGGGTACGGCTTAGGATACGGGTTAGGGTACGGGTGAGGGTACGGCGTAGCGTATGGGTTAGGGTTAGGGTTAGGGTTAGGGTACGGCTTAGGGTACGGGTTAGGGTACGGGTGAGGGTACGGCGTAGGGTATGGGTTAGGGTTAGGGTTAGGGTTAGGGTTAGTTTTAGGGTTAGGGATTGGTTTAGGGTACGGGTTAGGACTAGCGTACGTGTTAGGGTTAGGGTTTGGGTTAGGGTTAGGGTACGCGTTAGGGTTAGGGTATGGGTTAGGGTTAGGGTACACGTTAGGATTAGGGTATTTATTAAACCTATCCCACTCTCTAGATACCACTTAGCACGTAAAGGAATATTATTTGGGGTCCAGCCATGGAGAAGATTTTAGTCACTAGGATAAGATAAAGAATAAACACATTATAAAAAAATCACATTAGGATTTTCTTTTTAACCTGTTCCTTAAAACACTAGTGCTTAGGAAATCTAATGGAGGCAAAAGCAGTCAAGGGTAGTTTAGGGTTAGGGTTAGGGTTAGGGTTAGTGTTAGGGTTAGGGTACGGCTTAGGGTATGGGATAGGGTACGGGTGAGGGTACGGCGTAGGGTAGGGGTTAGGGTTAGGGTTAGGGTTAGGGTTAGGGTTAGGGTACGGCTTAGGGTACGGGTGAGGGTACGGGTGAGGGTACTGCGTAGGGTATTGGTTAGGGTTAGGGTACGGCTTAGGATACGGGTTAGGGTACGGGTTAGGGTACGGCGTAGGGTAGGGGTTAGGGTTAGGGTTAGGGTTAGGGTTAGGGTTAGGGTACGGCTTAGGGTACGGGTTAGGGTACAGGTGAGGGTACGGCGTAGGGTATAGGTTAGGGTTAGGGTTAGGGTTAGGGTACGGCTTAGGATACGGGTTAGGGTACGGGTGACGGTACGGCGTAGCGTATGGGTTAGGGTTAGGGTTAGGGTTAGGGTACGGCTTAGGGTACGGGTTAGGGTACGGGTGAGGGTACGGCGTAGGGTATGGGTTAGGGTTAGGGTTAGGGTTAGGGTTAGTTTTAGGGTTAGGGATTGGTTTAGGGTACGGGTTAGGACTAGCGTACGTGTTAGGGTTAGGGTTTGGGTTAGGGTTAGGGTACGCGTTAGGGTTAGGGTATGGGTTAGGGTTAGGGTACACGTTAGGATTAGGGTATTTATTAAACCTATCCCACTCTCTAGATACCACTTAGCACGTAAAGGAATATTATTTGGGGTCCAGCCATGGAGAAGATTTTAGTCACTAGGATAAGATAAAGAATAAACACATTATAAAAAAATCACATTAGGATTTTCTTTTTAACCTGTTCCTTAAAACACTAGTGCTTAGGAAATCTAATGGAGGCAAAAGCAGTCAAGGGTAGTTTAGGGTTAGGGTTAGGGTTAGGGTTAGTGTTAGGGTTAGGGTACGGCTTAGGGTATGGGATAGGGTACGGGTGAGGGTACGGCGTAGGGTAGGGGTTAGGGTTAGGGTTAGGGTTAGGGTTAGGGTTAGGGTACGGCTTAGGGTACGGGTGAGGGTACGGGTGAGGGTACTGCGTAGGGTATTGGTTAGGGTTAGGGTACGGCTTAGGATACGGGTTAGGGTACGGGTTAGGGTACGGCGTAGGGTAGGGGTTAGGGTTAGGGTTAGGGTTAGGGTTAGGGTTAGGGTACGGCTTAGGGTACGGGTTAGGGTACAGGTGAGGGTACGGCGTAGGGTATAGGTTAGGGTTAGGGTTAGGGTTAGGGTACGGCTTAGGATACGGGTTAGGGTACGGGTGAGGGTACGGCGTAGCGTATGGGTTAGGGTTAGGGTTAGGGTTAGGGTACGGCTTAGGGTACGGGTTAGGGTACGGGTGAGGGTACGGCGTAGGGTATGGGTTAGGGTTAGGGTTAGGGTTAGGGTTAGTTTTAGGGTTAGGGATTGGTTTAGGGTACGGGTTAGGACTAGCGTACGTGTTAGGGTTAGGGTTTGGGTTAGGGTTAGGGTACGCGTTAGGGTTAGGGTATGGGTTAGGGTTAGGGTACACGTTAGGATTAGGGTATTTATTAAACCTATCCCACTCTCTAGATACCACTTAGCACGTAAAGGAATATTATTTGGGGTCCAGCCATGGAGAAGATTTTAGTCACTAGGATAAGATAAAGAATAAACACATTATAAAAAAATCACATTAGGATTTTCTTTTTAACCTGTTCCTTAAAACACTAGTGCTTAGGAAATCTAATGGAGGCAAAAGCAGTCAAGGGTAGTTTAGGGTTAGGGTTAGGGTTAGGGTTAGTGTTAGGGTTAGGGTACGGCTTAGGGTATGGGATAGGGTACGGGTGAGGGTACGGCGTAGGGTAGGGGTTAGGGTTAGGGTTAGGGTTAGGGTTAGGGTTAGGGTACGGCTTAGGGTACGGGTGAGGGTACGGGTGAGGGTACTGCGTAGGGTATTGGTTAGGGTTAGGGTACGGCTTAGGATACGGGTTAGGGTACGGGTTAGGGTACGGCGTAGGGTAGGGGTTAGGGTTAGGGTTAGGGTTAGGGTTAGGGTTAGGGTACGGCTTAGGGTACGGGTTAGGGTACAGGTGAGGGTACGGCGTAGGGTATAGGTTAGGGTTAGGGTTAGGGTTAGGGTACGGCTTAGGATACGGGTTAGGGTACGGGTGAGGGTACGGCGTAGCGTATGGGTTAGGGTTAGGGTTAGGGTTAGGGTACGGCTTAGGGTACGGGTTAGGGTACGGGTGAGGGTACGGCGTAGGGTATGGGTTAGGGTTAGGGTTAGGGTTAGGGTTAGTTTTAGGGTTAGGGATTGGTTTAGGGTACGGGTTAGGACTAGCGTACGTGTTAGGGTTAGGGTTTGGGTTAGGGTTAGGGTACGCGTTAGGGTTAGGGTATGGGTTAGGGTTAGGGTACACGTTAGGATTAGGGTATTTATTAAACCTATCCCACTCTCTAGATACCACTTAGCACGTAAAGGAATATTATTTGGGGTCCAGCCATGGAGAAGATTTTAGTCACTAGGATAAGATAAAGAATAAACACATTATAAAAAAATCACATTAGGATTTTCTTTTTAACCTGTTCCTTAAAACACTAGTGCTTAGGAAATCTAATGGAGGCAAAAGCAGTCAAGGGTAGTTTAGGGTTAGGGTTAGGGTTAGGGTTAGTGTTAGGGTTAGGGTACGGCTTAGGGTATGGGATAGGGTACGGGTGAGGGTACGGCGTAGGGTAGGGGTTAGGGTTAGGGTTAGGGTTAGGGTTAGGGTTAGGGTACGGCTTAGGGTACGGGTGAGGGTACGGGTGAGGGTACTGCGTAGGGTATTGGTTAGGGTTAGGGTACGGCTTAGGATACGGGTTAGGGTACGGGTTAGGGTACGGCGTAGGGTAGGGGTTAGGGTTAGGGTTAGGGTTAGGGTTAGGGTTAGGGTACGGCTTAGGGTACGGGTTAGGGTACAGGTGAGGGTACGGCGTAGGGTATAGGTTAGGGTTAGGGTTAGGGTTAGGGTACGGCTTAGGATACGGGTTAGGGTACGGGTGAGGGTACGGCGTAGCGTATGGGTTAGGGTTAGGGTTAGGGTTAGGGTACGGCTTAGGGTACGGGTTAGGGTACGGGTGAGGGTACGGCGTAGGGTATGGGTTAGGGTTAGGGTTAGGGTTAGGGTTAGTTTTAGGGTTAGGGATTGGTTTAGGGTACGGGTTAGGACTAGCGTACGTGTTAGGGTTAGGGTTTGGGTTAGGGTTAGGGTACGCGTTAGGGTTAGGGTATGGGTTAGGGTTAGGGTACACGTTAGGATTAGGGTATTTATTAAACCTATCCCACTCTCTAGATACCACTTAGCACGTAAAGGAATATTATTTGGGGTCCAGCCATGGAGAAGATTTTAGTCACTAGGATAAGATAAAGAATAAACACATTATAAAAAAATCACATTAGGATTTTCTTTTTAACCTGTTCCTTAAAACACTAGTGCTTAGGAAATCTAATGGAGGCAAAAGCAGTCAAGGGTAGTTTAGGGTTAGGGTTAGGGTTAGGGTTAGTGTTAGGGTTAGGGTACGGCTTAGGGTATGGGATAGGGTACGGGTGAGGGTACGGCGTAGGGTAGGGGTTAGGGTTAGGGTTAGGGTTAGGGTTAGGGTTAGGGTACGGCTTAGGGTACGGGTGAGGGTACGGGTGAGGGTACTGCGTAGGGTATTGGTTAGGGTTAGGGTACGGCTTAGGATACGGGTTAGGGTACGGGTTAGGGTACGGCGTAGGGTAGGGGTTAGGGTTAGGGTTAGGGTTAGGGTTAGGGTTAGGGTACGGCTTAGGGTACGGGTTAGGGTACAGGTGAGGGTACGGCGTAGGGTATAGGTTAGGGTTAGGGTTAGGGTTAGGGTACGGCTTAGGATACGGGTTAGGGTACGGGTGAGGGTACGGCGTAGCGTATGGGTTAGGGTTAGGGTTAGGGTTAGGGTACGGCTTAGGGTACGGGTTAGGGTACGGGTGAGGGTACGGCGTAGGGTATGGGTTAGGGTTAGGGTTAGGGTTAGGGTTAGTTTTAGGGTTAGGGATTGGTTTAGGGTACGGGTTAGGACTAGCGTACGTGTTAGGGTTAGGGTTTGGGTTAGGGTTAGGGTACGCGTTAGGGTTAGGGTATGGGTTAGGGTTAGGGTACACGTTAGGATTAGGGTATTTATTAAACCTATCCCACTCTCTAGATACCACTTAGCACGTAAAGGAATATTATTTGGGGTCCAGCCATGGAGAAGATTTTAGTCACTAGGATAAGATAAAGAATAAACACATTATAAAAAAATCACATTAGGATTTTCTTTTTAACCTGTTCCTTAAAACACTAGTGCTTAGGAAATCTAATGGAGGCAAAAGCAGTCAAGGGTAGTTTAGGGTTAGGGTTAGGGTTAGGGTTAGTGTTAGGGTTAGGGTACGGCTTAGGGTATGGGATAGGGTACGGGTGAGGGTACGGCGTAGGGTAGGGGTTAGGGTTAGGGTTAGGGTTAGGGTTAGGGTTAGGGTACGGCTTAGGGTACGGGTGAGGGTACGGGTGAGGGTACTGCGTAGGGTATTGGTTAGGGTTAGGGTACGGCTTAGGATACGGGTTAGGGTACGGGTTAGGGTACGGCGTAGGGTAGGGGTTAGGGTTAGGGTTAGGGTTAGGGTTAGGGTTAGGGTACGGCTTAGGGTACGGGTTAGGGTACAGGTGAGGGTACGGCGTAGGGTATAGGTTAGGGTTAGGGTTAGGGTTAGGGTACGGCTTAGGATACGGGTTAGGGTACGGGTGAGGGTACGGCGTAGCGTATGGGTTAGGGTTAGGGTTAGGGTTAGGGTACGGCTTAGGGTACGGGTTAGGGTACGGGTGAGGGTACGGCGTAGGGTATGGGTTAGGGTTAGGGTTAGGGTTAGGGTTAGGGTTAGTTTTAGGGTTAGGGATTGGTTTAGGGTACGGGTTAGGACTAGCGTACGTGTTAGGGTTAGGGTTTGGGTTAGGGTTAGGGTACGCGTTAGGGTTAGGGTATGGGTTAGGGTTAGGGTACACGTTAGGATTAGGGTATTTATTAAACCTATCCCACTCTCTAGATACCACTTAGCACGTAAAGGAATATTATTTGGGGTCCAGCCATGGAGAAGATTTTAGTCACTAGGATAAGATAAAGAATAAACACATTATAAAAAAATCACATTAGGATTTTCTTTTTAACCTGTTCCTTAAAACACTAGTGCTTAGGAAATCTAATGGAGGCAAAAGCAGTCAAGGGTAGTTTAGGGTTAGGGTTAGGGTTAGGGTTAGTGTTAGGGTTAGGGTACGGCTTAGGGTATGGGATAGGGTACGGGTGAGGGTACGGCGTAGGGTAGGGGTTAGGGTTAGGGTTAGGGTTAGGGTTAGGGTTAGGGTACGGCTTAGGGTACGGGTGAGGGTACGGGTGAGGGTACTGCGTAGGGTATTGGTTAGGGTTAGGGTACGGCTTAGGATACGGGTTAGGGTACGGGTTAGGGTACGGCGTAGGGTAGGGGTTAGGGTTAGGGTTAGGGTTAGGGTTAGGGTTAGGGTACGGCTTAGGGTACGGGTTAGGGTACAGGTGAGGGTACGGCGTAGGGTATAGGTTAGGGTTAGGGTTAGGGTTAGGGTACGGCTTAGGATACGGGTTAGGGTACGGGTGAGGGTACGGCGTAGCGTATGGGTTAGGGTTAGGGTTAGGGTTAGGGTACGGCTTAGGGTACGGGTGAGGGTACGGGTGAGGGTACTGCGTAGGGTATTGGTTAGGGTTAGGGTACGGCTTAGGATACGGGTTAGGGTACGGGTTAGGGTACGGCGTAGGGTAGGGGTTAGGGTTAGGGTTAGGGTTAGGGTTAGGGTTAGGGTACGGCTTAGGGTACGGGTTAGGGTACAGGTGAGGGTACGGCGTAGGGTATAGGTTAGGGTTAGGGTTAGGGTTAGGGTACGGCTTAGGATACGGGTTAGGGTACGGGTGAGGGTACGGCGTAGCGTATGGGTTAGGGTTAGGGTTAGGGTTAGGGTACGGCTTAGGGTACGGGTGAGGGTACGGGTGAGGGTACGGCGTAGGGTATGGGTTAGGGTTAGGGTTAGGGTTAGGGTTAGTTTTAGGGTTAGGGATTGGTTTAGGGTACGGGTTAGGACTAGCGTACGTGTTAGGGTTAGGGTTTGGGTTAGGGTTAGGGTACGCGTTAGGGTTAGGGTATGGGTTAGGGTTAGGGTACACGTTAGGATTAGGGTATTTATTAAACCTATCCCACTCTCTAGATACCACTTAGCACGTAAAGGAATATTATTTGGGGTCCAGCCATGGAGAAGATTTTAGTCACTAGGATAAGATAAAGAATAAACACATTATAAAAAAATCACATTAGGATTTTCTTTTTAACCTGTTCCTTAAAACACTAGTGCTTAGGAAATCTAATGGAGGCAAAAGCAGTCAAGGGTAGTTTAGGGTTAGGGTTAGGGTTAGGGTTAGTGTTAGGGTTAGGGTACGGCTTAGGGTATGGGATAGGGTACGGGTGAGGGTACGGCGTAGGGTAGGGGTTAGGGTTAGGGTTAGGGTTAGGGTTAGGGTTAGGGTACGGCTTAGGGTACGGGTGAGGGTACGGGTGAGGGTACTGCGTAGGGTATTGGTTAGGGTTAGGGTACGGCTTAGGATACGGGTTAGGGTACGGGTTAGGGTACGGCGTAGGGTAGGGGTTAGGGTTAGGGTTAGGGTTAGGGTTAGGGTTAGGGTACGGCTTAGGGTACGGGTTAGGGTACAGGTGAGGGTACGGCGTAGGGTATAGGTTAGGGTTAGGGTTAGGGTTAGGGTACGGCTTAGGATACGGGTTAGGGTACGGGTGAGGGTACGGCGTAGCGTATGGGTTAGGGTTAGGGTTAGGGTTAGGGTACGGCTTAGGGTACGGGTTAGGGTACGGGTGAGGGTACGGCGTAGGGTATGGGTTAGGGTTAGGGTTAGGGTTAGGGTTAGTTTTAGGGTTAGGGATTGGTTTAGGGTACGGGTTAGGACTAGCGTACGTGTTAGGGTTAGGGTTTGGGTTAGGGTTAGGGTACGCGTTAGGGTTAGGGTATGGGTTAGGGTTAGGGTACACGTTAGGATTAGGGTATTTATTAAACCTATCCCACTCTCTAGATACCACTTAGCACGTAAAGGAATATTATTTGGGGTCCAGCCATGGAGAAGATTTTAGTCACTAGGATAAGATAAAGAATAAACACATTATAAAAAAATCACATTAGGATTTTCTTTTTAACCTGTTCCTTAAAACACTAGTGCTTAGGAAATCTAATGGAGGCAAAAGCAGTCAAGGGTAGTTTAGGGTTAGGGTTAGGGTTAGGGTTAGTGTTAGGGTTAGGGTACGGCTTAGGGTATGGGATAGGGTACGGGTGAGGGTACGGCGTAGGGTAGGGGTTAGGGTTAGGGTTAGGGTTAGGGTTAGGGTTAGGGTACGGCTTAGGGTACGGGTGAGGGTACGGGTGAGGGTACTGCGTAGGGTATTGGTTAGGGTTAGGGTACGGCTTAGGATACGGGTTAGGGTACGGGTTAGGGTACGGCGTAGGGTAGGGGTTAGGGTTAGGGTTAGGGTTAGGGTTAGGGTTAGGGTACGGCTTAGGGTACGGGTTAGGGTACAGGTGAGGGTACGGCGTAGGGTATAGGTTAGGGTTAGGGTTAGGGTTAGGGTACGGCTTAGGATACGGGTTAGGGTACGGGTGAGGGTACGGCGTAGCGTATGGGTTAGGGTTAGGGTTAGGGTTAGGGTACGGCTTAGGGTACGGGTTAGGGTACGGGTGAGGGTACGGCGTAGGGTATGGGTTAGGGTTAGGGTTAGGGTTAGGGTTAGTTTTAGGGTTAGGGATTGGTTTAGGGTACGGGTTAGGACTAGCGTACGTGTTAGGGTTAGGGTTTGGGTTAGGGTTAGGGTACGCGTTAGGGTTAGGGTATGGGTTAGGGTTAGGGTACACGTTAGGATTAGGGTATTTATTAAACCTATCCCACTCTCTAGATACCACTTAGCACGTAAAGGAATATTATTTGGGGTCCAGCCATGGAGAAGATTTTAGTCACTAGGATAAGATAAAGAATAAACACATTATAAAAAAATCACATTAGGATTTTCTTTTTAACCTGTTCCTTAAAACACTAGTGCTTAGGAAATCTAATGGAGGCAAAAGCAGTCAAGGGTAGTTTAGGGTTAGGGTTAGGGTTAGGGTTAGTGTTAGGGTTAGGGTACGGCTTAGGGTATGGGATAGGGTACGGGTGAGGGTACGGCGTAGGGTAGGGGTTAGGGTTAGGGTTAGGGTTAGGGTTAGGGTTAGGGTACGGCTTAGGGTACGGGTGAGGGTACGGGTGAGGGTACTGCGTAGGGTATTGGTTAGGGTTAGGGTACGGCTTAGGATACGGGTTAGGGTACGGGTTAGGGTACGGCGTAGGGTAGGGGTTAGGGTTAGGGTTAGGGTTAGGGTTAGGGTTAGGGTACGGCTTAGGGTACGGGTTAGGGTACAGGTGAGGGTACGGCGTAGGGTATAGGTTAGGGTTAGGGTTAGGGTTAGGGTACGGCTTAGGATACGGGTTAGGGTACGGGTGAGGGTACGGCGTAGCGTATGGGTTAGGGTTAGGGTTAGGGTTAGGGTACGGCTTAGGGTACGGGTTAGGGTACGGGTGAGGGTACGGCGTAGGGTATGGGTTAGGGTTAGGGTTAGGGTTAGGGTTAGTTTTAGGGTTAGGGATTGGTTTAGGGTACGGGTTAGGACTAGCGTACGTGTTAGGGTTAGGGTTTGGGTTAGGGTTAGGGTACGCGTTAGGGTTAGGGTATGGGTTAGGGTTAGGGTACACGTTAGGATTAGGGTATTTATTAAACCTATCCCACTCTCTAGATACCACTTAGCACGTAAAGGAATATTATTTGGGGTCCAGCCATGGAGAAGATTTTAGTCACTAGGATAAGATAAAGAATAAACACATTATAAAAAAATCACATTAGGATTTTCTTTTTAACCTGTTCCTTAAAACACTAGTGCTTAGGAAATCTAATGGAGGCAAAAGCAGTCAAGGGTAGTTTAGGGTTAGGGTTAGGGTTAGGGTTAGTGTTAGGGTTAGGGTACGGCTTAGGGTATGGGATAGGGTACGGGTGAGGGTACGGCGTAGGGTAGGGGTTAGGGTTAGGGTTAGGGTTAGGGTTAGGGTTAGGGTACGGCTTAGGGTACGGGTGAGGGTACGGGTGAGGGTACTGCGTAGGGTATTGGTTAGGGTTAGGGTACGGCTTAGGATACGGGTTAGGGTACGGGTTAGGGTACGGCGTAGGGTAGGGGTTAGGGTTAGGGTTAGGGTTAGGGTTAGGGTTAGGGTACGGCTTAGGGTACGGGTTAGGGTACAGGTGAGGGTACGGCGTAGGGTATAGGTTAGGGTTAGGGTTAGGGTTAGGGTACGGCTTAGGATACGGGTTAGGGTACGGGTGAGGGTACGGCGTAGCGTATGGGTTAGGGTTAGGGTTAGGGTTAGGGTACGGCTTAGGGTACGGGTTAGGGTACGGGTGAGGGTACGGCGTAGGGTATGGGTTAGGGTTAGGGTTAGGGTTAGGGTTAGTTTTAGGGTTAGGGATTGGTTTAGGGTACGGGTTAGGACTAGCGTACGTGTTAGGGTTAGGGTTTGGGTTAGGGTTAGGGTACGCGTTAGGGTTAGGGTATGGGTTAGGGTTAGGGTACACGTTAGGATTAGGGTATTTATTAAACCTATCCCACTCTCTAGATACCACTTAGCACGTAAAGGAATATTATTTGGGGTCCAGCCATGGAGAAGATTTTAGTCACTAGGATAAGATAAAGAATAAACACATTATAAAAAAATCACATTAGGATTTTCTTTTTAACCTGTTCCTTAAAACACTAGTGCTTAGGAAATCTAATGGAGGCAAAAGCAGTCAAGGGTAGTTTAGGGTTAGGGTTAGGGTTAGGGTTAGTGTTAGGGTTAGGGTACGGCTTAGGGTATGGGATAGGGTACGGGTGAGGGTACGGCGTAGGGTAGGGGTTAGGGTTAGGGTTAGGGTTAGGGTTAGGGTTAGGGTACGGCTTAGGGTACGGGTGAGGGTACGGGTGAGGGTACTGCGTAGGGTATTGGTTAGGGTTAGGGTACGGCTTAGGATACGGGTTAGGGTACGGGTTAGGGTACGGCGTAGGGTAGGGGTTAGGGTTAGGGTTAGGGTTAGGGTTAGGGTTAGGGTACGGCTTAGGGTACGGGTTAGGGTACAGGTGAGGGTACGGCGTAGGGTATAGGTTAGGGTTAGGGTTAGGGTTAGGGTACGGCTTAGGATACGGGTTAGGGTACGGGTGAGGGTACGGCGTAGCGTATGGGTTAGGGTTAGGGTTAGGGTTAGGGTACGGCTTAGGGTACGGGTTAGGGTACGGGTGAGGGTACGGCGTAGGGTATGGGTTAGGGTTAGGGTTAGGGTTAGGGTTAGTTTTAGGGTTAGGGATTGGTTTAGGGTACGGGTTAGGACTAGCGTACGTGTTAGGGTTAGGGTTTGGGTTAGGGTTAGGGTACGCGTTAGGGTTAGGGTATGGGTTAGGGTTAGGGTACACGTTAGGATTAGGGTATTTATTAAACCTATCCCACTCTCTAGATACCACTTAGCACGTAAAGGAATATTATTTGGGGTCCAGCCATGGAGAAGATTTTAGTCACTAGGATAAGATAAAGAATAAACACATTATAAAAAAATCACATTAGGATTTTCTTTTTAACCTGTTCCTTAAAACACTAGTGCTTAGGAAATCTAATGGAGGCAAAAGCAGTCAAGGGTAGTTTAGGGTTAGGGTTAGGGTTAGGGTTAGTGTTAGGGTTAGGGTACGGCTTAGGGTATGGGATAGGGTACGGGTGAGGGTACGGCGTAGGGTAGGGGTTAGGGTTAGGGTTAGGGTTAGGGTTAGGGTTAGGGTACGGCTTAGGGTACGGGTGAGGGTACGGGTGAGGGTACTGCGTAGGGTATTGGTTAGGGTTAGGGTACGGCTTAGGATACGGGTTAGGGTACGGGTTAGGGTACGGCGTAGGGTAGGGGTTAGGGTTAGGGTTAGGGTTAGGGTTAGGGTTAGGGTACGGCTTAGGGTACGGGTTAGGGTACAGGTGAGGGTACGGCGTAGGGTATAGGTTAGGGTTAGGGTTAGGGTTAGGGTACGGCTTAGGATACGGGTTAGGGTACGGGTGAGGGTACGGCGTAGCGTATGGGTTAGGGTTAGGGTTAGGGTTAGGGTACGGCTTAGGGTACGGGTTAGGGTACGGGTGAGGGTACGGCGTAGGGTATGGGTTAGGGTTAGGGTTAGGGTTAGGGTTAGTTTTAGGGTTAGGGATTGGTTTAGGGTACGGGTTAGGACTAGCGTACGTGTTAGGGTTAGGGTTTGGGTTAGGGTTAGGGTACGCGTTAGGGTTAGGGTATGGGTTAGGGTTAGGGTACACGTTAGGATTAGGGTATTTATTAAACCTATCCCACTCTCTAGATACCACTTAGCACGTAAAGGAATATTATTTGGGGTCCAGCCATGGAGAAGATTTTAGTCACTAGGATAAGATAAAGAATAAACACATTATAAAAAAATCACATTAGGATTTTCTTTTTAACCTGTTCCTTAAAACACTAGTGCTTAGGAAATCTAATGGAGGCAAAAGCAGTCAAGGGTAGTTTAGGGTTAGGGTTAGGGTTAGGGTTAGTGTTAGGGTTAGGGTACGGCTTAGGGTATGGGATAGGGTACGGGTGAGGGTACGGCGTAGGGTAGGGGTTAGGGTTAGGGTTAGGGTTAGGGTTAGGGTTAGGGTACGGCTTAGGGTACGGGTGAGGGTACGGGTGAGGGTACTGCGTAGGGTATTGGTTAGGGTTAGGGTACGGCTTAGGATACGGGTTAGGGTACGGGTTAGGGTACGGCGTAGGGTAGGGGTTAGGGTTAGGGTTAGGGTTAGGGTTAGGGTTAGGGTACGGCTTAGGGTACGGGTTAGGGTACAGGTGAGGGTACGGCGTAGGGTATAGGTTAGGGTTAGGGTTAGGGTTAGGGTACGGCTTAGGATACGGGTTAGGGTACGGGTGAGGGTACGGCGTAGCGTATGGGTTAGGGTTAGGGTTAGGGTTAGGGTACGGCTTAGGGTACGGGTTAGGGTACGGGTGAGGGTACGGCGTAGGGTATGGGTTAGGGTTAGGGTTAGGGTTAGGGTTAGTTTTAGGGTTAGGGATTGGTTTAGGGTACAGGTGAGGGTACGGCGTAGGGTATAGGTTAGGGTTAGGGTTAGGGTTAGGGTACGGCTTAGGATACGGGTTAGGGTACGGGTGAGGGTACGGCGTAGCGTATGGGTTAGGGTTAGGGTTAGGGTTAGGGTACGGCTTAGGGTACGGGTGAGGGTACGGGTGAGGGTACTGCGTAGGGTATTGGTTAGGGTTAGGGTACGGCTTAGGATACGGGTTAGGGTACGGGTTAGGGTACGGCGTAGGGTAGGGGTTAGGGTTAGGGTTAGGGTTAGGGTTAGGGTTAGGGTACGGCTTAGGGTACGGGTTAGGGTACAGGTGAGGGTACGGCGTAGGGTATAGGTTAGGGTTAGGGTTAGGGTTAGGGTACGGCTTAGGATACGGGTTAGGGTACGGGTGAGGGTACGGCGTAGCGTATGGGTTAGGGTTAGGGTTAGGGTTAGGGTACGGCTTAGGGTACGGGTTAGGGTACGGGTGAGGGTACGGCGTAGGGTATGGGTTAGGGTTAGGGTTAGGGTTAGGGTTAGTTTTAGGGTTAGGGATTGGTTTAGGGTACGGGTTAGGACTAGCGTACGTGTTAGGGTTAGGGTTTGGGTTAGGGTTAGGGTACGCGTTAGGGTTAGGGTATGGGTTAGGGTTAGGGTACACGTTAGGATTAGGGTATTTATTAAACCTATCCCACTCTCTAGATACCACTTAGCACGTAAAGGAATATTATTTGGGGTCCAGCCATGGAGAAGATTTTAGTCACTAGGATAAGATAAAGAATAAACACATTATAAAAAAATCACATTAGGATTTTCTTTTTAACCTGTTCCTTAAAACACTAGTGCTTAGGAAATCTAATGGAGGCAAAAGCAGTCAAGGGTAGTTTAGGGTTAGGGTTAGGGTTAGGGTTAGTGTTAGGGTTAGGGTACGGCTTAGGGTATGGGATAGGGTACGGGTGAGGGTACGGCGTAGGGTAGGGGTTAGGGTTAGGGTTAGGGTTAGGGTTAGGGTTAGGGTACGGCTTAGGGTACGGGTGAGGGTACGGGTGAGGGTACTGCGTAGGGTATTGGTTAGGGTTAGGGTACGGCTTAGGATACGGGTTAGGGTACGGGTTAGGGTACGGCGTAGGGTAGGGGTTAGGGTTAGGGTTAGGGTTAGGGTTAGGGTTAGGGTACGGCTTAGGGTACGGGTTAGGGTACAGGTGAGGGTACGGCGTAGGGTATAGGTTAGGGTTAGGGTTAGGGTTAGGGTACGGCTTAGGATACGGGTTAGGGTACGGGTGAGGGTACGGCGTAGCGTATGGGTTAGGGTTAGGGTTAGGGTTAGGGTACGGCTTAGGGTACGGGTTAGGGTACGGGTGAGGGTACGGCGTAGGGTATGGGTTAGGGTTAGGGTTAGGGTTAGGGTTAGTTTTAGGGTTAGGGATTGGTTTAGGGTACGGGTTAGGACTAGCGTACGTGTTAGGGTTAGGGTTTGGGTTAGGGTTAGGGTACGCGTTAGGGTTAGGGTATGGGTTAGGGTTAGGGTACACGTTAGGATTAGGGTATTTATTAAACCTATCCCACTCTCTAGATACCACTTAGCACGTAAAGGAATATTATTTGGGGTCCAGCCATGGAGAAGATTTTAGTCACTAGGATAAGATAAAGAATAAACACATTATAAAAAAATCACATTAGGATTTTCTTTTTAACCTGTTCCTTAAAACACTAGTGCTTAGGAAATCTAATGGAGGCAAAAGCAGTCAAGGGTAGTTTAGGGTTAGGGTTAGGGTTAGGGTTAGTGTTAGGGTTAGGGTACGGCTTAGGGTATGGGATAGGGTACGGGTGAGGGTACGGCGTAGGGTAGGGGTTAGGGTTAGGGTTAGGGTTAGGGTTAGGGTTAGGGTACGGCTTAGGGTACGGGTGAGGGTACGGGTGAGGGTACTGCGTAGGGTATTGGTTAGGGTTAGGGTACGGCTTAGGATACGGGTTAGGGTACGGGTTAGGGTACGGCGTAGGGTAGGGGTTAGGGTTAGGGTTAGGGTTAGGGTTAGGGTTAGGGTACGGCTTAGGGTACGGGTTAGGGTACAGGTGAGGGTACGGCGTAGGGTATAGGTTAGGGTTAGGGTTAGGGTTAGGGTACGGCTTAGGATACGGGTTAGGGTACGGGTGAGGGTACGGCGTAGCGTATGGGTTAGGGTTAGGGTTAGGGTTAGGGTACGGCTTAGGGTACGGGTTAGGGTACGGGTGAGGGTACGGCGTAGGGTATGGGTTAGGGTTAGGGTTAGGGTTAGGGTTAGTTTTAGGGTTAGGGATTGGTTTAGGGTACAGGTGAGGGTACGGCGTAGGGTATAGGTTAGGGTTAGGGTTAGGGTTAGGGTACGGCTTAGGATACGGGTTAGGGTACGGGTGAGGGTACGGCGTAGCGTATGGGTTAGGGTTAGGGTTAGGGTTAGGGTACGGCTTAGGGTACGGGTGAGGGTACGGGTGAGGGTACTGCGTAGGGTATTGGTTAGGGTTAGGGTACGGCTTAGGATACGGGTTAGGGTACGGGTTAGGGTACGGCGTAGGGTAGGGGTTAGGGTTAGGGTTAGGGTTAGGGTTAGGGTTAGGGTACGGCTTAGGGTACGGGTTAGGGTACAGGTGAGGGTACGGCGTAGGGTATAGGTTAGGGTTAGGGTTAGGGTTAGGGTACGGCTTAGGATACGGGTTAGGGTACGGGTGAGGGTACGGCGTAGCGTATGGGTTAGGGTTAGGGTTAGGGTTAGGGTACGGCTTAGGGTACGGGTTAGGGTACGGGTGAGGGTACGGCGTAGGGTATGGGTTAGGGTTAGGGTTAGGGTTAGGGTTAGTTTTAGGGTTAGGGATTGGTTTAGGGTACGGGTTAGGACTAGCGTACGTGTTAGGGTTAGGGTTTGGGTTAGGGTTAGGGTACGCGTTAGGGTTAGGGTATGGGTTAGGGTTAGGGTACACGTTAGGATTAGGGTATTTATTAAACCTATCCCACTCTCTAGATACCACTTAGCACGTAAAGGAATATTATTTGGGGTCCAGCCATGGAGAAGATTTTAGTCACTAGGATAAGATAAAGAATAAACACATTATAAAAAAATCACATTAGGATTTTCTTTTTAACCTGTTCCTTAAAACACTAGTGCTTAGGAAATCTAATGGAGGCAAAAGCAGTCAAGGGTAGTTTAGGGTTAGGGTTAGGGTTAGGGTTAGTGTTAGGGTTAGGGTACGGCTTAGGGTATGGGATAGGGTACGGGTGAGGGTACGGCGTAGGGTAGGGGTTAGGGTTAGGGTTAGGGTTAGGGTTAGGGTTAGGGTACGGCTTAGGGTACGGGTGAGGGTACGGGTGAGGGTACTGCGTAGGGTATTGGTTAGGGTTAGGGTACGGCTTAGGATACGGGTTAGGGTACGGGTTAGGGTACGGCGTAGGGTAGGGGTTAGGGTTAGGGTTAGGGTTAGGGTTAGGGTTAGGGTACGGCTTAGGGTACGGGTTAGGGTACAGGTGAGGGTACGGCGTAGGGTATAGGTTAGGGTTAGGGTTAGGGTTAGGGTACGGCTTAGGATACGGGTTAGGGTACGGGTGAGGGTACGGCGTAGCGTATGGGTTAGGGTTAGGGTTAGGGTTAGGGTACGGCTTAGGGTACGGGTTAGGGTACGGGTGAGGGTACGGCGTAGGGTATGGGTTAGGGTTAGGGTTAGGGTTAGGGTTAGTTTTAGGGTTAGGGATTGGTTTAGGGTACGGGTTAGGACTAGCGTACGTGTTAGGGTTAGGGTTTGGGTTAGGGTTAGGGTACGCGTTAGGGTTAGGGTATGGGTTAGGGTTAGGGTACACGTTAGGATTAGGGTATTTATTAAACCTATCCCACTCTCTAGATACCACTTAGCACGTAAAGGAATATTATTTGGGGTCCAGCCATGGAGAAGATTTTAGTCACTAGGATAAGATAAAGAATAAACACATTATAAAAAAATCACATTAGGATTTTCTTTTTAACCTGTTCCTTAAAACACTAGTGCTTAGGAAATCTAATGGAGGCAAAAGCAGTCAAGGGTAGTTTAGGGTTAGGGTTAGGGTTAGGGTTAGTGTTAGGGTTAGGGTACGGCTTAGGGTATGGGATAGGGTACGGGTGAGGGTACGGCGTAGGGTAGGGGTTAGGGTTAGGGTTAGGGTTAGGGTTAGGGTTAGGGTACGGCTTAGGGTACGGGTGAGGGTACGGGTGAGGGTACTGCGTAGGGTATTGGTTAGGGTTAGGGTACGGCTTAGGATACGGGTTAGGGTACGGGTTAGGGTACGGCGTAGGGTAGGGGTTAGGGTTAGGGTTAGGGTTAGGGTTAGGGTTAGGGTACGGCTTAGGGTACGGGTTAGGGTACAGGTGAGGGTACGGCGTAGGGTATAGGTTAGGGTTAGGGTTAGGGTTAGGGTACGGCTTAGGATACGGGTTAGGGTACGGGTGAGGGTACGGCGTAGCGTATGGGTTAGGGTTAGGGTTAGGGTTAGGGTACGGCTTAGGGTACGGGTTAGGGTACGGGTGAGGGTACGGCGTAGGGTATGGGTTAGGGTTAGGGTTAGGGTTAGGGTTAGTTTTAGGGTTAGGGATTGGTTTAGGGTACGGGTTAGGACTAGCGTACGTGTTAGGGTTAGGGTTTGGGTTAGGGTTAGGGTACGCGTTAGGGTTAGGGTATGGGTTAGGGTTAGGGTACACGTTAGGATTAGGGTATTTATTAAACCTATCCCACTCTCTAGATACCACTTAGCACGTAAAGGAATATTATTTGGGGTCCAGCCATGGAGAAGATTTTAGTCACTAGGATAAGATAAAGAATAAACACATTATAAAAAAATCACATTAGGATTTTCTTTTTAACCTGTTCCTTAAAACACTAGTGCTTAGGAAATCTAATGGAGGCAAAAGCAGTCAAGGGTAGTTTAGGGTTAGGGTTAGGGTTAGGGTTAGTGTTAGGGTTAGGGTACGGCTTAGGGTATGGGATAGGGTACGGGTGAGGGTACGGCGTAGGGTAGGGGTTAGGGTTAGGGTTAGGGTTAGGGTTAGGGTTAGGGTACGGCTTAGGGTACGGGTGAGGGTACGGGTGAGGGTACTGCGTAGGGTATTGGTTAGGGTTAGGGTACGGCTTAGGATACGGGTTAGGGTACGGGTTAGGGTACGGCGTAGGGTAGGGGTTAGGGTTAGGGTTAGGGTTAGGGTTAGGGTTAGGGTACGGCTTAGGGTACGGGTTAGGGTACAGGTGAGGGTACGGCGTAGGGTATAGGTTAGGGTTAGGGTTAGGGTTAGGGTACGGCTTAGGATACGGGTTAGGGTACGGGTGAGGGTACGGCGTAGCGTATGGGTTAGGGTTAGGGTTAGGGTTAGGGTACGGCTTAGGGTACGGGTTAGGGTACGGGTGAGGGTACGGCGTAGGGTATGGGTTAGGGTTAGGGTTAGGGTTAGGGTTAGTTTTAGGGTTAGGGATTGGTTTAGGGTACGGGTTAGGACTAGCGTACGTGTTAGGGTTAGGGTTTGGGTTAGGGTTAGGGTACGCGTTAGGGTTAGGGTATGGGTTAGGGTTAGGGTACACGTTAGGATTAGGGTATTTATTAAACCTATCCCACTCTCTAGATACCACTTAGCACGTAAAGGAATATTATTTGGGGTCCAGCCATGGAGAAGATTTTAGTCACTAGGATAAGATAAAGAATAAACACATTATAAAAAAATCACATTAGGATTTTCTTTTTAACCTGTTCCTTAAAACACTAGTGCTTAGGAAATCTAATGGAGGCAAAAGCAGTCAAGGGTAGTTTAGGGTTAGGGTTAGGGTTAGGGTTAGTGTTAGGGTTAGGGTACGGCTTAGGGTATGGGATAGGGTACGGGTGAGGGTACGGCGTAGGGTAGGGGTTAGGGTTAGGGTTAGGGTTAGGGTTAGGGTTAGGGTACGGCTTAGGGTACGGGTGAGGGTACGGGTGAGGGTACTGCGTAGGGTATTGGTTAGGGTTAGGGTACGGCTTAGGATACGGGTTAGGGTACGGGTTAGGGTACGGCGTAGGGTAGGGGTTAGGGTTAGGGTTAGGGTTAGGGTTAGGGTTAGGGTACGGCTTAGGGTACGGGTTAGGGTACAGGTGAGGGTACGGCGTAGGGTATAGGTTAGGGTTAGGGTTAGGGTTAGGGTACGGCTTAGGATACGGGTTAGGGTACGGGTGAGGGTACGGCGTAGCGTATGGGTTAGGGTTAGGGTTAGGGTTAGGGTACGGCTTAGGGTACGGGTTAGGGTACGGGTGAGGGTACGGCGTAGGGTATGGGTTAGGGTTAGGGTTAGGGTTAGGGTTAGTTTTAGGGTTAGGGATTGGTTTAGGGTACGGGTTAGGACTAGCGTACGTGTTAGGGTTAGGGTTTGGGTTAGGGTTAGGGTACGCGTTAGGGTTAGGGTATGGGTTAGGGTTAGGGTACACGTTAGGATTAGGGTATTTATTAAACCTATCCCACTCTCTAGATACCACTTAGCACGTAAAGGAATATTATTTGGGGTCCAGCCATGGAGAAGATTTTAGTCACTAGGATAAGATAAAGAATAAACACATTATAAAAAAATCACATTAGGATTTTCTTTTTAACCTGTTCCTTAAAACACTAGTGCTTAGGAAATCTAATGGAGGCAAAAGCAGTCAAGGGTAGTTTAGGGTTAGGGTTAGGGTTAGGGTTAGTGTTAGGGTTAGGGTACGGCTTAGGGTATGGGATAGGGTACGGGTGAGGGTACGGCGTAGGGTAGGGGTTAGGGTTAGGGTTAGGGTTAGGGTTAGGGTTAGGGTACGGCTTAGGGTACGGGTGAGGGTACGGGTGAGGGTACTGCGTAGGGTATTGGTTAGGGTTAGGGTACGGCTTAGGATACGGGTTAGGGTACGGGTTAGGGTACGGCGTAGGGTAGGGGTTAGGGTTAGGGTTAGGGTTAGGGTTAGGGTTAGGGTACGGCTTAGGGTACGGGTTAGGGTACAGGTGAGGGTACGGCGTAGGGTATAGGTTAGGGTTAGGGTTAGGGTTAGGGTACGGCTTAGGATACGGGTTAGGGTACGGGTGAGGGTACGGCGTAGCGTATGGGTTAGGGTTAGGGTTAGGGTTAGGGTACGGCTTAGGGTACGGGTTAGGGTACGGGTGAGGGTACGGCGTAGGGTATGGGTTAGGGTTAGGGTTAGGGTTAGGGTTAGTTTTAGGGTTAGGGATTGGTTTAGGGTACGGGTTAGGACTAGCGTACGTGTTAGGGTTAGGGTTTGGGTTAGGGTTAGGGTACGCGTTAGGGTTAGGGTATGGGTTAGGGTTAGGGTACACGTTAGGATTAGGGTATTTATTAAACCTATCCCACTCTCTAGATACCACTTAGCACGTAAAGGAATATTATTTGGGGTCCAGCCATGGAGAAGATTTTAGTCACTAGGATAAGATAAAGAATAAACACATTATAAAAAAATCACATTAGGATTTTCTTTTTAACCTGTTCCTTAAAACACTAGTGCTTAGGAAATCTAATGGAGGCAAAAGCAGTCAAGGGTAGTTTAGGGTTAGGGTTAGGGTTAGGGTTAGTGTTAGGGTTAGGGTACGGCTTAGGGTATGGGATAGGGTACGGGTGAGGGTACGGCGTAGGGTAGGGGTTAGGGTTAGGGTTAGGGTTAGGGTTAGGGTTAGGGTACGGCTTAGGGTACGGGTGAGGGTACGGGTGAGGGTACTGCGTAGGGTATTGGTTAGGGTTAGGGTACGGCTTAGGATACGGGTTAGGGTACGGGTTAGGGTACGGCGTAGGGTAGGGGTTAGGGTTAGGGTTAGGGTTAGGGTTAGGGTTAGGGTACGGCTTAGGGTACGGGTTAGGGTACAGGTGAGGGTACGGCGTAGGGTATAGGTTAGGGTTAGGGTTAGGGTTAGGGTACGGCTTAGGATACGGGTTAGGGTACGGGTGAGGGTACGGCGTAGCGTATGGGTTAGGGTTAGGGTTAGGGTTAGGGTACGGCTTAGGGTACGGGTTAGGGTACGGGTGAGGGTACGGCGTAGGGTATGGGTTAGGGTTAGGGTTAGGGTTAGGGTTAGTTTTAGGGTTAGGGATTGGTTTAGGGTACGGGTTAGGACTAGCGTACGTGTTAGGGTTAGGGTTTGGGTTAGGGTTAGGGTACGCGTTAGGGTTAGGGTATGGGTTAGGGTTAGGGTACACGTTAGGATTAGGGTATTTATTAAACCTATCCCACTCTCTAGATACCACTTAGCACGTAAAGGAATATTATTTGGGGTCCAGCCATGGAGAAGATTTTAGTCACTAGGATAAGATAAAGAATAAACACATTATAAAAAAATCACATTAGGATTTTCTTTTTAACCTGTTCCTTAAAACACTAGTGCTTAGGAAATCTAATGGAGGCAAAAGCAGTCAAGGGTAGTTTAGGGTTAGGGTTAGGGTTAGGGTTAGTGTTAGGGTTAGGGTACGGCTTAGGGTATGGGATAGGGTACGGGTGAGGGTACGGCGTAGGGTAGGGGTTAGGGTTAGGGTTAGGGTTAGGGTTAGGGTTAGGGTACGGCTTAGGGTACGGGTGAGGGTACGGGTGAGGGTACTGCGTAGGGTATTGGTTAGGGTTAGGGTACGGCTTAGGATACGGGTTAGGGTACGGGTTAGGGTACGGCGTAGGGTAGGGGTTAGGGTTAGGGTTAGGGTTAGGGTTAGGGTTAGGGTACGGCTTAGGGTACGGGTTAGGGTACAGGTGAGGGTACGGCGTAGGGTATAGGTTAGGGTTAGGGTTAGGGTTAGGGTACGGCTTAGGATACGGGTTAGGGTACGGGTGAGGGTACGGCGTAGCGTATGGGTTAGGGTTAGGGTTAGGGTTAGGGTACGGCTTAGGGTACGGGTTAGGGTACGGGTGAGGGTACGGCGTAGGGTATGGGTTAGGGTTAGGGTTAGGGTTAGGGTTAGTTTTAGGGTTAGGGATTGGTTTAGGGTACGGGTTAGGACTAGCGTACGTGTTAGGGTTAGGGTTTGGGTTAGGGTTAGGGTACGCGTTAGGGTTAGGGTATGGGTTAGGGTTAGGGTACACGTTAGGATTAGGGTATTTATTAAACCTATCCCACTCTCTAGATACCACTTAGCACGTAAAGGAATATTATTTGGGGTCCAGCCATGGAGAAGATTTTAGTCACTAGGATAAGATAAAGAATAAACACATTATAAAAAAATCACATTAGGATTTTCTTTTTAACCTGTTCCTTAAAACACTAGTGCTTAGGAAATCTAATGGAGGCAAAAGCAGTCAAGGGTAGTTTAGGGTTAGGGTTAGGGTTAGGGTTAGTGTTAGGGTTAGGGTACGGCTTAGGGTATGGGATAGGGTACGGGTGAGGGTACGGCGTAGGGTAGGGGTTAGGGTTAGGGTTAGGGTTAGGGTTAGGGTTAGGGTACGGCTTAGGGTACGGGTGAGGGTACGGGTGAGGGTACGGCGTAGCGTATGGGTTAGGGTTAGGGTTAGGGTTAGGGTACGGCTTAGGGTACGGGTTAGGGTACGGGTGAGGGTACGGCGTAGGGTATGGGTTAGGGTTAGGGTTAGGGTTAGGGTTAGTTTTAGGGTTAGGGATTGGTTTAGGGTACGGGTTAGGACTAGCGTACGTGTTAGGGTTAGGGTTTGGGTTAGGGTTAGGGTACGCGTTAGGGTTAGGGTATGGGTTAGGGTTAGGGTACACGTTAGGATTAGGGTATTTATTAAACCTATCCCACTCTCTAGATACCACTTAGCACGTAAAGGAATATTATTTGGGGTCCAGCCATGGAGAAGATTTTAGTCACTAGGATAAGATAAAGAATAAACACATTATAAAAAAATCACATTAGGATTTTCTTTTTAACCTGTTCCTTAAAACACTAGTGCTTAGGAAATCTAATGGAGGCAAAAGCAGTCAAGGGTAGTTTAGGGTTAGGGTTAGGGTTAGGGTTAGTGTTAGGGTTAGGGTACGGCTTAGGGTATGGGATAGGGTACGGGTGAGGGTACGGCGTAGGGTAGGGGTTAGGGTTAGGGTTAGGGTTAGGGTTAGGGTTAGGGTACGGCTTAGGGTACGGGTGAGGGTACGGGTGAGGGTACTGCGTAGGGTATTGGTTAGGGTTAGGGTACGGCTTAGGATACGGGTTAGGGTACGGGTTAGGGTACGGCGTAGGGTAGGGGTTAGGGTTAGGGTTAGGGTTAGGGTTAGGGTTAGGGTACGGCTTAGGGTACGGGTTAGGGTACAGGTGAGGGTACGGCGTAGGGTATAGGTTAGGGTTAGGGTTAGGGTTAGGGTACGGCTTAGGATACGGGTTAGGGTACGGGTGAGGGTACGGCGTAGCGTATGGGTTAGGGTTAGGGTTAGGGTTAGGGTACGGCTTAGGGTACGGGTTAGGGTACGGGTGAGGGTACGGCGTAGGGTATGGGTTAGGGTTAGGGTTAGGGTTAGGGTTAGTTTTAGGGTTAGGGATTGGTTTAGGGTACGGGTTAGGACTAGCGTACGTGTTAGGGTTAGGGTTTGGGTTAGGGTTAGGGTACGCGTTAGGGTTAGGGTATTTATTAAACCTATCCCACTCTCTAGATACCACTTAGCACGTAAAGGAATATTATTTGGGGTCCAGCCATGGAGAAGATTTTAGTCACTAGGATAAGATAAAGAATAAACACATTATAAAAAAATCACATTAGGATTTTCTTTTTAACCTGTTCCTTAAAACACTAGTGCTTAGGAAATCTAATGGAGGCAAAAGCAGTCAAGGGTAGTTTAGGGTTAGGGTTAGGGTTAGGGTTAGTGTTAGGGTTAGGGTACGGCTTAGGGTATGGGATAGGGTACGGGTGAGGGTACGGCGTAGGGTAGGGGTTAGGGTTAGGGTTAGGGTTAGGGTTAGGGTTAGGGTACGGCTTAGGGTACGGGTGAGGGTACGGGTGAGGGTACTGCGTAGGGTATTGGTTAGGGTTAGGGTACGGCTTAGGATACGGGTTAGGGTACGGGTTAGGGTACGGCGTAGGGTAGGGGTTAGGGTTAGGGTTAGGGTTAGGGTTAGGGTTAGGGTACGGCTTAGGGTACGGGTTAGGGTACAGGTGAGGGTACGGCGTAGGGTATAGGTTAGGGTTAGGGTTAGGGTTAGGGTACGGCTTAGGATACGGGTTAGGGTACGGGTGAGGGTACGGCGTAGCGTATGGGTTAGGGTTAGGGTTAGGGTTAGGGTACGGCTTAGGGTACGGGTTAGGGTACGGGTGAGGGTACGGCGTAGGGTATGGGTTAGGGTTAGGGTTAGGGTTAGGGTTAGTTTTAGGGTTAGGGATTGGTTTAGGGTACGGGTTAGGACTAGCGTACGTGTTAGGGTTAGGGTTTGGGTTAGGGTTAGGGTACGCGTTAGGGTTAGGGTATGGGTTAGGGTTAGGGTACACGTTAGGATTAGGGTATTTATTAAACCTATCCCACTCTCTAGATACCACTTAGCACGTAAAGGAATATTATTTGGGGTCCAGCCATGGAGAAGATTTTAGTCACTAGGATAAGATAAAGAATAAACACATTATAAAAAAATCACATTAGGATTTTCTTTTTAACCTGTTCCTTAAAACACTAGTGCTTAGGAAATCTAATGGAGGCAAAAGCAGTCAAGGGTAGTTTAGGGTTAGGGTTAGGGTTAGGGTTAGTGTTAGGGTTAGGGTACGGCTTAGGGTATGGGATAGGGTACGGGTGAGGGTACGGCGTAGGGTAGGGGTTAGGGTTAGGGTTAGGGTTAGGGTTAGGGTTAGGGTACGGCTTAGGGTACGGGTGAGGGTACGGGTGAGGGTACTGCGTAGGGTATTGGTTAGGGTTAGGGTACGGCTTAGGATACGGGTTAGGGTACGGGTTAGGGTACGGCGTAGGGTAGGGGTTAGGGTTAGGGTTAGGGTTAGGGTTAGGGTTAGGGTACGGCTTAGGGTACGGGTTAGGGTACAGGTGAGGGTACGGCGTAGGGTATAGGTTAGGGTTAGGGTTAGGGTTAGGGTACGGCTTAGGATACGGGTTAGGGTACGGGTGAGGGTACGGCGTAGCGTATGGGTTAGGGTTAGGGTTAGGGTTAGGGTACGGCTTAGGGTACGGGTTAGGGTACGGGTGAGGGTACGGCGTAGGGTATGGGTTAGGGTTAGGGTTAGGGTTAGGGTTAGTTTTAGGGTTAGGGATTGGTTTAGGGTACGGGTTAGGACTAGCGTACGTGTTAGGGTTAGGGTTTGGGTTAGGGTTAGGGTACGCGTTAGGGTTAGGGTATGGGTTAGGGTTAGGGTACACGTTAGGATTAGGGTATTTATTAAACCTATCCCACTCTCTAGATACCACTTAGCACGTAAAGGAATATTATTTGGGGTCCAGCCATGGAGAAGATTTTAGTCACTAGGATAAGATAAAGAATAAACACATTATAAAAAAATCACATTAGGATTTTCTTTTTAACCTGTTCCTTAAAACACTAGTGCTTAGGAAATCTAATGGAGGCAAAAGCAGTCAAGGGTAGTTTAGGGTTAGGGTTAGGGTTAGGGTTAGTGTTAGGGTTAGGGTACGGCTTAGGGTATGGGATAGGGTACGGGTGAGGGTACGGCGTAGGGTAGGGGTTAGGGTTAGGGTTAGGGTTAGGGTTAGGGTTAGGGTACGGCTTAGGGTACGGGTGAGGGTACGGGTGAGGGTACTGCGTAGGGTATTGGTTAGGGTTAGGGTACGGCTTAGGATACGGGTTAGGGTACGGGTTAGGGTACGGCGTAGGGTAGGGGTTAGGGTTAGGGTTAGGGTTAGGGTTAGGGTTAGGGTACGGCTTAGGGTACGGGTTAGGGTACAGGTGAGGGTACGGCGTAGGGTATAGGTTAGGGTTAGGGTTAGGGTTAGGGTACGGCTTAGGATACGGGTTAGGGTACGGGTGAGGGTACGGCGTAGCGTATGGGTTAGGGTTAGGGTTAGGGTTAGGGTACGGCTTAGGGTACGGGTTAGGGTACGGGTGAGGGTACGGCGTAGGGTATGGGTTAGGGTTAGGGTTAGGGTTAGGGTTAGTTTTAGGGTTAGGGATTGGTTTAGGGTACGGGTTAGGACTAGCGTACGTGTTAGGGTTAGGGTTTGGGTTAGGGTTAGGGTACGCGTTAGGGTTAGGGTATGGGTTAGGGTTAGGGTACACGTTAGGATTAGGGTATTTATTAAACCTATCCCACTCTCTAGATACCACTTAGCACGTAAAGGAATATTATTTGGGGTCCAGCCATGGAGAAGATTTTAGTCACTAGGATAAGATAAAGAATAAACACATTATAAAAAAATCACATTAGGATTTTCTTTTTAACCTGTTCCTTAAAACACTAGTGCTTAGGAAATCTAATGGAGGCAAAAGCAGTCAAGGGTAGTTTAGGGTTAGGGTTAGGGTTAGGGTTAGTGTTAGGGTTAGGGTACGGCTTAGGGTATGGGATAGGGTACGGGTGAGGGTACGGCGTAGGGTAGGGGTTAGGGTTAGGGTTAGGGTTAGGGTTAGGGTTAGGGTACGGCTTAGGGTACGGGTGAGGGTACGGGTGAGGGTACTGCGTAGGGTATTGGTTAGGGTTAGGGTACGGCTTAGGATACGGGTTAGGGTACGGGTTAGGGTACGGCGTAGGGTAGGGGTTAGGGTTAGGGTTAGGGTTAGGGTTAGGGTTAGGGTACGGCTTAGGGTACGGGTTAGGGTACAGGTGAGGGTACGGCGTAGGGTATAGGTTAGGGTTAGGGTTAGGGTTAGGGTACGGCTTAGGATACGGGTTAGGGTACGGGTGAGGGTACGGCGTAGCGTATGGGTTAGGGTTAGGGTTAGGGTTAGGGTACGGCTTAGGGTACGGGTTAGGGTACGGGTGAGGGTACGGCGTAGGGTATGGGTTAGGGTTAGGGTTAGGGTTAGGGTTAGTTTTAGGGTTAGGGATTGGTTTAGGGTACGGGTTAGGACTAGCGTACGTGTTAGGGTTAGGGTTTGGGTTAGGGTTAGGGTACGCGTTAGGGTTAGGGTATGGGTTAGGGTTAGGGTACACGTTAGGATTAGGGTATTTATTAAACCTATCCCACTCTCTAGATACCACTTAGCACGTAAAGGAATATTATTTGGGGTCCAGCCATGGAGAAGATTTTAGTCACTAGGATAAGATAAAGAATAAACACATTATAAAAAAATCACATTAGGATTTTCTTTTTAACCTGTTCCTTAAAACACTAGTGCTTAGGAAATCTAATGGAGGCAAAAGCAGTCAAGGGTAGTTTAGGGTTAGGGTTAGGGTTAGGGTTAGTGTTAGGGTTAGGGTACGGCTTAGGGTATGGGATAGGGTACGGGTGAGGGTACGGCGTAGGGTAGGGGTTAGGGTTAGGGTTAGGGTTAGGGTTAGGGTTAGGGTACGGCTTAGGGTACGGGTGAGGGTACGGGTGAGGGTACTGCGTAGGGTATTGGTTAGGGTTAGGGTACGGCTTAGGATACGGGTTAGGGTACGGGTTAGGGTACGGCGTAGGGTAGGGGTTAGGGTTAGGGTTAGGGTTAGGGTTAGGGTTAGGGTACGGCTTAGGGTACGGGTTAGGGTACAGGTGAGGGTACGGCGTAGGGTATAGGTTAGGGTTAGGGTTAGGGTTAGGGTACGGCTTAGGATACGGGTTAGGGTACGGGTGAGGGTACGGCGTAGCGTATGGGTTAGGGTTAGGGTTAGGGTTAGGGTACGGCTTAGGGTACGGGTTAGGGTACGGGTGAGGGTACGGCGTAGGGTATGGGTTAGGGTTAGGGTTAGGGTTAGGGTTAGTTTTAGGGTTAGGGATTGGTTTAGGGTACGGGTTAGGACTAGCGTACGTGTTAGGGTTAGGGTTTGGGTTAGGGTTAGGGTACGCGTTAGGGTTAGGGTATGGGTTAGGGTTAGGGTACACGTTAGGATTAGGGTATTTATTAAACCTATCCCACTCTCTAGATACCACTTAGCACGTAAAGGAATATTATTTGGGGTCCAGCCATGGAGAAGATTTTAGTCACTAGGATAAGATAAAGAATAAACACATTATAAAAAAATCACATTAGGATTTTCTTTTTAACCTGTTCCTTAAAACACTAGTGCTTAGGAAATCTAATGGAGGCAAAAGCAGTCAAGGGTAGTTTAGGGTTAGGGTTAGGGTTAGGGTTAGTGTTAGGGTTAGGGTACGGCTTAGGGTATGGGATAGGGTACGGGTGAGGGTACGGCGTAGGGTAGGGGTTAGGGTTAGGGTTAGGGTTAGGGTTAGGGTTAGGGTACGGCTTAGGGTACGGGTGAGGGTACGGGTGAGGGTACTGCGTAGGGTATTGGTTAGGGTTAGGGTACGGCTTAGGATACGGGTTAGGGTACGGGTTAGGGTACGGCGTAGGGTAGGGGTTAGGGTTAGGGTTAGGGTTAGGGTTAGGGTTAGGGTACGGCTTAGGGTACGGGTTAGGGTACAGGTGAGGGTACGGCGTAGGGTATAGGTTAGGGTTAGGGTTAGGGTTAGGGTACGGCTTAGGATACGGGTTAGGGTACGGGTGAGGGTACGGCGTAGCGTATGGGTTAGGGTTAGGGTTAGGGTTAGGGTACGGCTTAGGGTACGGGTTAGGGTACGGGTGAGGGTACGGCGTAGGGTATGGGTTAGGGTTAGGGTTAGGGTTAGGGTTAGTTTTAGGGTTAGGGATTGGTTTAGGGTACGGGTTAGGACTAGCGTACGTGTTAGGGTTAGGGTTTGGGTTAGGGTTAGGGTACGCGTTAGGGTTAGGGTATGGGTTAGGGTTAGGGTACACGTTAGGATTAGGGTATTTATTAAACCTATCCCACTCTCTAGATACCACTTAGCACGTAAAGGAATATTATTTGGGGTCCAGCCATGGAGAAGATTTTAGTCACTAGGATAAGATAAAGAATAAACACATTATAAAAAAATCACATTAGGATTTTCTTTTTAACCTGTTCCTTAAAACACTAGTGCTTAGGAAATCTAATGGAGGCAAAAGCAGTCAAGGGTAGTTTAGGGTTAGGGTTAGGGTTAGGGTTAGTGTTAGGGTTAGGGTACGGCTTAGGGTATGGGATAGGGTACGGGTGAGGGTACGGCGTAGGGTAGGGGTTAGGGTTAGGGTTAGGGTTAGGGTTAGGGTTAGGGTACGGCTTAGGGTACGGGTGAGGGTACGGGTGAGGGTACTGCGTAGGGTATTGGTTAGGGTTAGGGTACGGCTTAGGATACGGGTTAGGGTACGGGTTAGGGTACGGCGTAGGGTAGGGGTTAGGGTTAGGGTTAGGGTTAGGGTTAGGGTTAGGGTACGGCTTAGGGTACGGGTTAGGGTACAGGTGAGGGTACGGCGTAGGGTATAGGTTAGGGTTAGGGTTAGGGTTAGGGTACGGCTTAGGATACGGGTTAGGGTACGGGTGAGGGTACGGCGTAGCGTATGGGTTAGGGTTAGGGTTAGGGTTAGGGTACGGCTTAGGGTACGGGTTAGGGTACGGGTGAGGGTACGGCGTAGGGTATGGGTTAGGGTTAGGGTTAGGGTTAGGGTTAGTTTTAGGGTTAGGGATTGGTTTAGGGTACGGGTTAGGACTAGCGTACGTGTTAGGGTTAGGGTTTGGGTTAGGGTTAGGGTACGCGTTAGGGTTAGGGTATGGGTTAGGGTTAGGGTACACGTTAGGATTAGGGTATTTATTAAACCTATCCCACTCTCTAGATACCACTTAGCACGTAAAGGAATATTATTTGGGGTCCAGCCATGGAGAAGATTTTAGTCACTAGGATAAGATAAAGAATAAACACATTATAAAAAAATCACATTAGGATTTTCTTTTTAACCTGTTCCTTAAAACACTAGTGCTTAGGAAATCTAATGGAGGCAAAAGCAGTCAAGGGTAGTTTAGGGTTAGGGTTAGGGTTAGGGTTAGTGTTAGGGTTAGGGTACGGCTTAGGGTATGGGATAGGGTACGGGTGAGGGTACGGCGTAGGGTAGGGGTTAGGGTTAGGGTTAGGGTTAGGGTTAGGGTTAGGGTACGGCTTAGGGTACGGGTGAGGGTACGGGTGAGGGTACTGCGTAGGGTATTGGTTAGGGTTAGGGTACGGCTTAGGATACGGGTTAGGGTACGGGTTAGGGTACGGCGTAGGGTAGGGGTTAGGGTTAGGGTTAGGGTTAGGGTTAGGGTTAGGGTACGGCTTAGGGTACGGGTTAGGGTACAGGTGAGGGTACGGCGTAGGGTATAGGTTAGGGTTAGGGTTAGGGTTAGGGTACGGCTTAGGATACGGGTTAGGGTACGGGTGAGGGTACGGCGTAGCGTATGGGTTAGGGTTAGGGTTAGGGTTAGGGTACGGCTTAGGGTACGGGTTAGGGTACGGGTGAGGGTACGGCGTAGGGTATGGGTTAGGGTTAGGGTTAGGGTTAGGGTTAGTTTTAGGGTTAGGGATTGGTTTAGGGTACGGGTTAGGACTAGCGTACGTGTTAGGGTTAGGGTTTGGGTTAGGGTTAGGGTACGCGTTAGGGTTAGGGTATGGGTTAGGGTTAGGGTACACGTTAGGATTAGGGTATTTATTAAACCTATCCCACTCTCTAGATACCACTTAGCACGTAAAGGAATATTATTTGGGGTCCAGCCATGGAGAAGATTTTAGTCACTAGGATAAGATAAAGAATAAACACATTATAAAAAAATCACATTAGGATTTTCTTTTTAACCTGTTCCTTAAAACACTAGTGCTTAGGAAATCTAATGGAGGCAAAAGCAGTCAAGGGTAGTTTAGGGTTAGGGTTAGGGTTAGGGTTAGTGTTAGGGTTAGGGTACGGCTTAGGGTATGGGATAGGGTACGGGTGAGGGTACGGCGTAGGGTAGGGGTTAGGGTTAGGGTTAGGGTTAGGGTTAGGGTTAGGGTACGGCTTAGGGTACGGGTGAGGGTACGGGTGAGGGTACTGCGTAGGGTATTGGTTAGGGTTAGGGTACGGCTTAGGATACGGGTTAGGGTACGGGTTAGGGTACGGCGTAGGGTAGGGGTTAGGGTTAGGGTTAGGGTTAGGGTTAGGGTTAGGGTACGGCTTAGGGTACGGGTTAGGGTACAGGTGAGGGTACGGCGTAGGGTATAGGTTAGGGTTAGGGTTAGGGTTAGGGTACGGCTTAGGATACGGGTTAGGGTACGGGTGAGGGTACGGCGTAGCGTATGGGTTAGGGTTAGGGTTAGGGTTAGGGTACGGCTTAGGGTACGGGTTAGGGTACGGGTGAGGGTACGGCGTAGGGTATGGGTTAGGGTTAGGGTTAGGGTTAGGGTTAGTTTTAGGGTTAGGGATTGGTTTAGGGTACGGGTTAGGACTAGCGTACGTGTTAGGGTTAGGGTTTGGGTTAGGGTTAGGGTACGCGTTAGGGTTAGGGTATGGGTTAGGGTTAGGGTACACGTTAGGATTAGGGTATTTATTAAACCTATCCCACTCTCTAGATACCACTTAGCACGTAAAGGAATATTATTTGGGGTCCAGCCATGGAGAAGATTTTAGTCACTAGGATAAGATAAAGAATAAACACATTATAAAAAAATCACATTAGGATTTTCTTTTTAACCTGTTCCTTAAAACACTAGTGCTTAGGAAATCTAATGGAGGCAAAAGCAGTCAAGGGTAGTTTAGGGTTAGGGTTAGGGTTAGGGTTAGTGTTAGGGTTAGGGTACGGCTTAGGGTATGGGATAGGGTACGGGTGAGGGTACGGCGTAGGGTAGGGGTTAGGGTTAGGGTTAGGGTTAGGGTTAGGGTTAGGGTACGGCTTAGGGTACGGGTGAGGGTACGGGTGAGGGTACTGCGTAGGGTATTGGTTAGGGTTAGGGTACGGCTTAGGATACGGGTTAGGGTACGGGTTAGGGTACGGCGTAGGGTAGGGGTTAGGGTTAGGGTTAGGGTTAGGGTTAGGGTTAGGGTACGGCTTAGGGTACGGGTTAGGGTACAGGTGAGGGTACGGCGTAGGGTATAGGTTAGGGTTAGGGTTAGGGTTAGGGTACGGCTTAGGATACGGGTTAGGGTACGGGTGAGGGTACGGCGTAGCGTATGGGTTAGGGTTAGGGTTAGGGTTAGGGTACGGCTTAGGGTACGGGTTAGGGTACGGGTGAGGGTACGGCGTAGGGTATGGGTTAGGGTTAGGGTTAGGGTTAGGGTTAGTTTTAGGGTTAGGGATTGGTTTAGGGTACGGGTTAGGACTAGCGTACGTGTTAGGGTTAGGGTTTGGGTTAGGGTTAGGGTACGCGTTAGGGTTAGGGTATGGGTTAGGGTTAGGGTACACGTTAGGATTAGGGTATTTATTAAACCTATCCCACTCTCTAGATACCACTTAGCACGTAAAGGAATATTATTTGGGGTCCAGCCATGGAGAAGATTTTAGTCACTAGGATAAGATAAAGAATAAACACATTATAAAAAAATCACATTAGGATTTTCTTTTTAACCTGTTCCTTAAAACACTAGTGCTTAGGAAATCTAATGGAGGCAAAAGCAGTCAAGGGTAGTTTAGGGTTAGGGTTAGGGTTAGGGTTAGTGTTAGGGTTAGGGTACGGCTTAGGGTATGGGATAGGGTACGGGTGAGGGTACGGCGTAGGGTAGGGGTTAGGGTTAGGGTTAGGGTTAGGGTTAGGGTTAGGGTACGGCTTAGGGTACGGGTGAGGGTACGGGTGAGGGTACTGCGTAGGGTATTGGTTAGGGTTAGGGTACGGCTTAGGATACGGGTTAGGGTACGGGTTAGGGTACGGCGTAGGGTAGGGGTTAGGGTTAGGGTTAGGGTTAGGGTTAGGGTTAGGGTACGGCTTAGGGTACGGGTTAGGGTACAGGTGAGGGTACGGCGTAGGGTATAGGTTAGGGTTAGGGTTAGGGTTAGGGTACGGCTTAGGATACGGGTTAGGGTACGGGTGAGGGTACGGCGTAGCGTATGGGTTAGGGTTAGGGTTAGGGTTAGGGTACGGCTTAGGGTACGGGTTAGGGTACGGGTGAGGGTACGGCGTAGGGTATGGGTTAGGGTTAGGGTTAGGGTTAGGGTTAGTTTTAGGGTTAGGGATTGGTTTAGGGTACGGGTTAGGACTAGCGTACGTGTTAGGGTTAGGGTTTGGGTTAGGGTTAGGGTACGCGTTAGGGTTAGGGTATGGGTTAGGGTTAGGGTACACGTTAGGATTAGGGTATTTATTAAACCTATCCCACTCTCTAGATACCACTTAGCACGTAAAGGAATATTATTTGGGGTCCAGCCATGGAGAAGATTTTAGTCACTAGGATAAGATAAAGAATAAACACATTATAAAAAAATCACATTAGGATTTTCTTTTTAACCTGTTCCTTAAAACACTAGTGCTTAGGAAATCTAATGGAGGCAAAAGCAGTCAAGGGTAGTTTAGGGTTAGGGTTAGGGTTAGGGTTAGTGTTAGGGTTAGGGTACGGCTTAGGGTATGGGATAGGGTACGGGTGAGGGTACGGCGTAGGGTAGGGGTTAGGGTTAGGGTTAGGGTTAGGGTTAGGGTTAGGGTACGGCTTAGGGTACGGGTGAGGGTACGGGTGAGGGTACTGCGTAGGGTATTGGTTAGGGTTAGGGTACGGCTTAGGATACGGGTTAGGGTACGGGTTAGGGTACGGCGTAGGGTAGGGGTTAGGGTTAGGGTTAGGGTTAGGGTTAGGGTTAGGGTACGGCTTAGGGTACGGGTTAGGGTACAGGTGAGGGTACGGCGTAGGGTATAGGTTAGGGTTAGGGTTAGGGTTAGGGTACGGCTTAGGATACGGGTTAGGGTACGGGTGAGGGTACGGCGTAGCGTATGGGTTAGGGTTAGGGTTAGGGTTAGGGTACGGCTTAGGGTACGGGTTAGGGTACGGGTGAGGGTACGGCGTAGGGTATGGGTTAGGGTTAGGGTTAGGGTTAGGGTTAGTTTTAGGGTTAGGGATTGGTTTAGGGTACGGGTTAGGACTAGCGTACGTGTTAGGGTTAGGGTTTGGGTTAGGGTTAGGGTACGCGTTAGGGTTAGGGTATGGGTTAGGGTTAGGGTACACGTTAGGATTAGGGTATTTATTAAACCTATCCCACTCTCTAGATACCACTTAGCACGTAAAGGAATATTATTTGGGGTCCAGCCATGGAGAAGATTTTAGTCACTAGGATAAGATAAAGAATAAACACATTATAAAAAAATCACATTAGGATTTTCTTTTTAACCTGTTCCTTAAAACACTAGTGCTTAGGAAATCTAATGGAGGCAAAAGCAGTCAAGGGTAGTTTAGGGTTAGGGTTAGGGTTAGGGTTAGTGTTAGGGTTAGGGTACGGCTTAGGGTATGGGATAGGGTACGGGTGAGGGTACGGCGTAGGGTAGGGGTTAGGGTTAGGGTTAGGGTTAGGGTTAGGGTTAGGGTACGGCTTAGGGTACGGGTGAGGGTACGGGTGAGGGTACTGCGTAGGGTATTGGTTAGGGTTAGGGTACGGCTTAGGATACGGGTTAGGGTACGGGTTAGGGTACGGCGTAGGGTAGGGGTTAGGGTTAGGGTTAGGGTTAGGGTTAGGGTTAGGGTACGGCTTAGGGTACGGGTTAGGGTACAGGTGAGGGTACGGCGTAGGGTATAGGTTAGGGTTAGGGTTAGGGTTAGGGTACGGCTTAGGATACGGGTTAGGGTACGGGTGAGGGTACGGCGTAGCGTATGGGTTAGGGTTAGGGTTAGGGTTAGGGTACGGCTTAGGGTACGGGTTAGGGTACGGGTGAGGGTACGGCGTAGGGTATGGGTTAGGGTTAGGGTTAGGGTTAGGGTTAGTTTTAGGGTTAGGGATTGGTTTAGGGTACGGGTTAGGACTAGCGTACGTGTTAGGGTTAGGGTTTGGGTTAGGGTTAGGGTACGCGTTAGGGTTAGGGTATGGGTTAGGGTTAGGGTACACGTTAGGATTAGGGTATTTATTAAACCTATCCCACTCTCTAGATACCACTTAGCACGTAAAGGAATATTATTTGGGGTCCAGCCATGGAGAAGATTTTAGTCACTAGGATAAGATAAAGAATAAACACATTATAAAAAAATCACATTAGGATTTTCTTTTTAACCTGTTCCTTAAAACACTAGTGCTTAGGAAATCTAATGGAGGCAAAAGCAGTCAAGGGTAGTTTAGGGTTAGGGTTAGGGTTAGGGTTAGTGTTAGGGTTAGGGTACGGCTTAGGGTATGGGATAGGGTACGGGTGAGGGTACGGCGTAGGGTAGGGGTTAGGGTTAGGGTTAGGGTTAGGGTTAGGGTTAGGGTACGGCTTAGGGTACGGGTGAGGGTACGGGTGAGGGTACTGCGTAGGGTATTGGTTAGGGTTAGGGTACGGCTTAGGATACGGGTTAGGGTACGGGTTAGGGTACGGCGTAGGGTAGGGGTTAGGGTTAGGGTTAGGGTTAGGGTTAGGGTTAGGGTACGGCTTAGGGTACGGGTTAGGGTACAGGTGAGGGTACGGCGTAGGGTATAGGTTAGGGTTAGGGTTAGGGTTAGGGTACGGCTTAGGATACGGGTTAGGGTACGGGTGAGGGTACGGCGTAGCGTATGGGTTAGGGTTAGGGTTAGGGTTAGGGTACGGCTTAGGGTACGGGTTAGGGTACGGGTGAGGGTACGGCGTAGGGTATGGGTTAGGGTTAGGGTTAGGGTTAGGGTTAGGGTTAGTTTTAGGGTTAGGGATTGGTTTAGGGTACGGGTTAGGACTAGCGTACGTGTTAGGGTTAGGGTTTGGGTTAGGGTTAGGGTACGCGTTAGGGTTAGGGTATGGGTTAGGGTTAGGGTACACGTTAGGATTAGGGTATTTATTAAACCTATCCCACTCTCTAGATACCACTTAGCACGTAAAGGAATATTATTTGGGGTCCAGCCATGGAGAAGATTTTAGTCACTAGGATAAGATAAAGAATAAACACATTATAAAAAAATCACATTAGGATTTTCTTTTTAACCTGTTCCTTAAAACACTAGTGCTTAGGAAATCTAATGGAGGCAAAAGCAGTCAAGGGTAGTTTAGGGTTAGGGTTAGGGTTAGGGTTAGTGTTAGGGTTAGGGTACGGCTTAGGGTATGGGATAGGGTACGGGTGAGGGTACGGCGTAGGGTAGGGGTTAGGGTTAGGGTTAGGGTTAGGGTTAGGGTTAGGGTACGGCTTAGGGTACGGGTGAGGGTACGGGTGAGGGTACTGCGTAGGGTATTGGTTAGGGTTAGGGTACGGCTTAGGATACGGGTTAGGGTACGGGTTAGGGTACGGCGTAGGGTAGGGGTTAGGGTTAGGGTTAGGGTTAGGGTTAGGGTTAGGGTACGGCTTAGGGTACGGGTTAGGGTACAGGTGAGGGTACGGCGTAGGGTATAGGTTAGGGTTAGGGTTAGGGTTAGGGTACGGCTTAGGATACGGGTTAGGGTACGGGTGAGGGTACGGCGTAGCGTATGGGTTAGGGTTAGGGTTAGGGTTAGGGTACGGCTTAGGGTACGGGTTAGGGTACGGGTGAGGGTACGGCGTAGGGTATGGGTTAGGGTTAGGGTTAGGGTTAGGGTTAGTTTTAGGGTTAGGGATTGGTTTAGGGTACGGGTTAGGACTAGCGTACGTGTTAGGGTTAGGGTTTGGGTTAGGGTTAGGGTACGCGTTAGGGTTAGGGTATGGGTTAGGGTTAGGGTACACGTTAGGATTAGGGTATTTATTAAACCTATCCCACTCTCTAGATACCACTTAGCACGTAAAGGAATATTATTTGGGGTCCAGCCATGGAGAAGATTTTAGTCACTAGGATAAGATAAAGAATAAACACATTATAAAAAAATCACATTAGGATTTTCTTTTTAACCTGTTCCTTAAAACACTAGTGCTTAGGAAATCTAATGGAGGCAAAAGCAGTCAAGGGTAGTTTAGGGTTAGGGTTAGGGTTAGGGTTAGTGTTAGGGTTAGGGTACGGCTTAGGGTATGGGATAGGGTACGGGTGAGGGTACGGCGTAGGGTAGGGGTTAGGGTTAGGGTTAGGGTTAGGGTTAGGGTTAGGGTACGGCTTAGGGTACGGGTGAGGGTACGGGTGAGGGTACTGCGTAGGGTATTGGTTAGGGTTAGGGTACGGCTTAGGATACGGGTTAGGGTACGGGTTAGGGTACGGCGTAGGGTAGGGGTTAGGGTTAGGGTTAGGGTTAGGGTTAGGGTTAGGGTACGGCTTAGGGTACGGGTTAGGGTACAGGTGAGGGTACGGCGTAGGGTATAGGTTAGGGTTAGGGTTAGGGTTAGGGTACGGCTTAGGATACGGGTTAGGGTACGGGTGAGGGTACGGCGTAGCGTATGGGTTAGGGTTAGGGTTAGGGTTAGGGTACGGCTTAGGGTACGGGTTAGGGTACGGGTGAGGGTACGGCGTAGGGTATGGGTTAGGGTTAGGGTTAGGGTTAGGGTTAGTTTTAGGGTTAGGGATTGGTTTAGGGTACGGGTTAGGACTAGCGTACGTGTTAGGGTTAGGGTTTGGGTTAGGGTTAGGGTACGCGTTAGGGTTAGGGTATGGGTTAGGGTTAGGGTACACGTTAGGATTAGGGTATTTATTAAACCTATCCCACTCTCTAGATACCACTTAGCACGTAAAGGAATATTATTTGGGGTCCAGCCATGGAGAAGATTTTAGTCACTAGGATAAGATAAAGAATAAACACATTATAAAAAAATCACATTAGGATTTTCTTTTTAACCTGTTCCTTAAAACACTAGTGCTTAGGAAATCTAATGGAGGCAAAAGCAGTCAAGGGTAGTTTAGGGTTAGGGTTAGGGTTAGGGTTAGTGTTAGGGTTAGGGTACGGCTTAGGGTATGGGATAGGGTACGGGTGAGGGTACGGCGTAGGGTAGGGGTTAGGGTTAGGGTTAGGGTTAGGGTTAGGGTTAGGGTACGGCTTAGGGTACGGGTGAGGGTACGGGTGAGGGTACTGCGTAGGGTATTGGTTAGGGTTAGGGTACGGCTTAGGATACGGGTTAGGGTACGGGTTAGGGTACGGCGTAGGGTAGGGGTTAGGGTTAGGGTTAGGGTTAGGGTTAGGGTTAGGGTACGGCTTAGGGTACGGGTTAGGGTACAGGTGAGGGTACGGCGTAGGGTATAGGTTAGGGTTAGGGTTAGGGTTAGGGTACGGCTTAGGATACGGGTTAGGGTACGGGTGAGGGTACGGCGTAGCGTATGGGTTAGGGTTAGGGTTAGGGTTAGGGTACGGCTTAGGGTACGGGTTAGGGTACGGGTGAGGGTACGGCGTAGGGTATGGGTTAGGGTTAGGGTTAGGGTTAGGGTTAGTTTTAGGGTTAGGGATTGGTTTAGGGTACGGGTTAGGACTAGCGTACGTGTTAGGGTTAGGGTTTGGGTTAGGGTTAGGGTACGCGTTAGGGTTAGGGTATGGGTTAGGGTTAGGGTACACGTTAGGATTAGGGTATTTATTAAACCTATCCCACTCTCTAGATACCACTTAGCACGTAAAGGAATATTATTTGGGGTCCAGCCATGGAGAAGATTTTAGTCACTAGGATAAGATAAAGAATAAACACATTATAAAAAAATCACATTAGGATTTTCTTTTTAACCTGTTCCTTAAAACACTAGTGCTTAGGAAATCTAATGGAGGCAAAAGCAGTCAAGGGTAGTTTAGGGTTAGGGTTAGGGTTAGGGTTAGTGTTAGGGTTAGGGTACGGCTTAGGGTATGGGATAGGGTACGGGTGAGGGTACGGCGTAGGGTAGGGGTTAGGGTTAGGGTTAGGGTTAGGGTTAGGGTTAGGGTACGGCTTAGGGTACGGGTGAGGGTACGGGTGAGGGTACTGCGTAGGGTATTGGTTAGGGTTAGGGTACGGCTTAGGATACGGGTTAGGGTACGGGTTAGGGTACGGCGTAGGGTAGGGGTTAGGGTTAGGGTTAGGGTTAGGGTTAGGGTTAGGGTACGGCTTAGGGTACGGGTTAGGGTACAGGTGAGGGTACGGCGTAGGGTATAGGTTAGGGTTAGGGTTAGGGTTAGGGTACGGCTTAGGATACGGGTTAGGGTACGGGTGAGGGTACGGCGTAGCGTATGGGTTAGGGTTAGGGTTAGGGTTAGGGTACGGCTTAGGGTACGGGTTAGGGTACGGGTGAGGGTACGGCGTAGGGTATGGGTTAGGGTTAGGGTTAGGGTTAGGGTTAGTTTTAGGGTTAGGGATTGGTTTAGGGTACGGGTTAGGACTAGCGTACGTGTTAGGGTTAGGGTTTGGGTTAGGGTTAGGGTACGCGTTAGGGTTAGGGTATGGGTTAGGGTTAGGGTACACGTTAGGATTAGGGTATTTATTAAACCTATCCCACTCTCTAGATACCACTTAGCACGTAAAGGAATATTATTTGGGGTCCAGCCATGGAGAAGATTTTAGTCACTAGGATAAGATAAAGAATAAACACATTATAAAAAAATCACATTAGGATTTTCTTTTTAACCTGTTCCTTAAAACACTAGTGCTTAGGAAATCTAATGGAGGCAAAAGCAGTCAAGGGTAGTTTAGGGTTAGGGTTAGGGTTAGGGTTAGTGTTAGGGTTAGGGTACGGCTTAGGGTATGGGATAGGGTACGGGTGAGGGTACGGCGTAGGGTAGGGGTTAGGGTTAGGGTTAGGGTTAGGGTTAGGGTTAGGGTACGGCTTAGGGTACGGGTGAGGGTACGGGTGAGGGTACTGCGTAGGGTATTGGTTAGGGTTAGGGTACGGCTTAGGATACGGGTTAGGGTACGGGTTAGGGTACGGCGTAGGGTAGGGGTTAGGGTTAGGGTTAGGGTTAGGGTTAGGGTTAGGGTACGGCTTAGGGTACGGGTTAGGGTACAGGTGAGGGTACGGCGTAGGGTATAGGTTAGGGTTAGGGTTAGGGTTAGGGTACGGCTTAGGATACGGGTTAGGGTACGGGTGAGGGTACGGCGTAGCGTATGGGTTAGGGTTAGGGTTAGGGTTAGGGTACGGCTTAGGGTACGGGTTAGGGTACGGGTGAGGGTACGGCGTAGGGTATGGGTTAGGGTTAGGGTTAGGGTTAGGGTTAGTTTTAGGGTTAGGGATTGGTTTAGGGTACGGGTTAGGACTAGCGTACGTGTTAGGGTTAGGGTTTGGGTTAGGGTTAGGGTACGCGTTAGGGTTAGGGTATGGGTTAGGGTTAGGGTACACGTTAGGATTAGGGTATTTATTAAACCTATCCCACTCTCTAGATACCACTTAGCACGTAAAGGAATATTATTTGGGGTCCAGCCATGGAGAAGATTTTAGTCACTAGGATAAGATAAAGAATAAACACATTATAAAAAAATCACATTAGGATTTTCTTTTTAACCTGTTCCTTAAAACACTAGTGCTTAGGAAATCTAATGGAGGCAAAAGCAGTCAAGGGTAGTTTAGGGTTAGGGTTAGGGTTAGGGTTAGTGTTAGGGTTAGGGTACGGCTTAGGGTATGGGATAGGGTACGGGTGAGGGTACGGCGTAGGGTAGGGGTTAGGGTTAGGGTTAGGGTTAGGGTTAGGGTTAGGGTACGGCTTAGGGTACGGGTGAGGGTACGGGTGAGGGTACTGCGTAGGGTATTGGTTAGGGTTAGGGTACGGCTTAGGATACGGGTTAGGGTACGGGTTAGGGTACGGCGTAGGGTAGGGGTTAGGGTTAGGGTTAGGGTTAGGGTTAGGGTTAGGGTACGGCTTAGGGTACGGGTTAGGGTACAGGTGAGGGTACGGCGTAGGGTATAGGTTAGGGTTAGGGTTAGGGTTAGGGTACGGCTTAGGATACGGGTTAGGGTACGGGTGAGGGTACGGCGTAGCGTATGGGTTAGGGTTAGGGTTAGGGTTAGGGTACGGCTTAGGGTACGGGTTAGGGTACGGGTGAGGGTACGGCGTAGGGTATGGGTTAGGGTTAGGGTTAGGGTTAGGGTTAGTTTTAGGGTTAGGGATTGGTTTAGGGTACGGGTTAGGACTAGCGTACGTGTTAGGGTTAGGGTTTGGGTTAGGGTTAGGGTACGCGTTAGGGTTAGGGTATGGGTTAGGGTTAGGGTACACGTTAGGATTAGGGTATTTATTAAACCTATCCCACTCTCTAGATACCACTTAGCACGTAAAGGAATATTATTTGGGGTCCAGCCATGGAGAAGATTTTAGTCACTAGGATAAGATAAAGAATAAACACATTATAAAAAAATCACATTAGGATTTTCTTTTTAACCTGTTCCTTAAAACACTAGTGCTTAGGAAATCTAATGGAGGCAAAAGCAGTCAAGGGTAGTTTAGGGTTAGGGTTAGGGTTAGGGTTAGTGTTAGGGTTAGGGTACGGCTTAGGGTATGGGATAGGGTACGGGTGAGGGTACGGCGTAGGGTAGGGGTTAGGGTTAGGGTTAGGGTTAGGGTTAGGGTTAGGGTACGGCTTAGGGTACGGGTGAGGGTACGGGTGAGGGTACTGCGTAGGGTATTGGTTAGGGTTAGGGTACGGCTTAGGATACGGGTTAGGGTACGGGTTAGGGTACGGCGTAGGGTAGGGGTTAGGGTTAGGGTTAGGGTTAGGGTTAGGGTTAGGGTACGGCTTAGGGTACGGGTTAGGGTACAGGTGAGGGTACGGCGTAGGGTATAGGTTAGGGTTAGGGTTAGGGTTAGGGTACGGCTTAGGATACGGGTTAGGGTACGGGTGAGGGTACGGCGTAGCGTATGGGTTAGGGTTAGGGTTAGGGTTAGGGTACGGCTTAGGGTACGGGTTAGGGTACGGGTGAGGGTACGGCGTAGGGTATGGGTTAGGGTTAGGGTTAGGGTTAGGGTTAGTTTTAGGGTTAGGGATTGGTTTAGGGTACGGGTTAGGACTAGCGTACGTGTTAGGGTTAGGGTTTGGGTTAGGGTTAGGGTACGCGTTAGGGTTAGGGTATGGGTTAGGGTTAGGGTACACGTTAGGATTAGGGTATTTATTAAACCTATCCCACTCTCTAGATACCACTTAGCACGTAAAGGAATATTATTTGGGGTCCAGCCATGGAGAAGATTTTAGTCACTAGGATAAGATAAAGAATAAACACATTATAAAAAAATCACATTAGGATTTTCTTTTTAACCTGTTCCTTAAAACACTAGTGCTTAGGAAATCTAATGGAGGCAAAAGCAGTCAAGGGTAGTTTAGGGTTAGGGTTAGGGTTAGGGTTAGTGTTAGGGTTAGGGTACGGCTTAGGGTATGGGATAGGGTACGGGTGAGGGTACGGCGTAGGGTAGGGGTTAGGGTTAGGGTTAGGGTTAGGGTTAGGGTTAGGGTACGGCTTAGGGTACGGGTGAGGGTACGGGTGAGGGTACTGCGTAGGGTATTGGTTAGGGTTAGGGTACGGCTTAGGATACGGGTTAGGGTACGGGTTAGGGTACGGCGTAGGGTAGGGGTTAGGGTTAGGGTTAGGGTTAGGGTTAGGGTTAGGGTACGGCTTAGGGTACGGGTTAGGGTACAGGTGAGGGTACGGCGTAGGGTATAGGTTAGGGTTAGGGTTAGGGTTAGGGTACGGCTTAGGATACGGGTTAGGGTACGGGTGAGGGTACGGCGTAGCGTATGGGTTAGGGTTAGGGTTAGGGTTAGGGTACGGCTTAGGGTACGGGTTAGGGTACGGGTGAGGGTACGGCGTAGGGTATGGGTTAGGGTTAGGGTTAGGGTTAGGGTTAGTTTTAGGGTTAGGGATTGGTTTAGGGTACGGGTTAGGACTAGCGTACGTGTTAGGGTTAGGGTTTGGGTTAGGGTTAGGGTACGCGTTAGGGTTAGGGTATGGGTTAGGGTTAGGGTACACGTTAGGATTAGGGTATTTATTAAACCTATCCCACTCTCTAGATACCACTTAGCACGTAAAGGAATATTATTTGGGGTCCAGCCATGGAGAAGATTTTAGTCACTAGGATAAGATAAAGAATAAACACATTATAAAAAAATCACATTAGGATTTTCTTTTTAACCTGTTCCTTAAAACACTAGTGCTTAGGAAATCTAATGGAGGCAAAAGCAGTCAAGGGTAGTTTAGGGTTAGGGTTAGGGTTAGGGTTAGTGTTAGGGTTAGGGTACGGCTTAGGGTATGGGATAGGGTACGGGTGAGGGTACGGCGTAGGGTAGGGGTTAGGGTTAGGGTTAGGGTTAGGGTTAGGGTTAGGGTACGGCTTAGGGTACGGGTGAGGGTACGGGTGAGGGTACTGCGTAGGGTATTGGTTAGGGTTAGGGTACGGCTTAGGATACGGGTTAGGGTACGGGTTAGGGTACGGCGTAGGGTAGGGGTTAGGGTTAGGGTTAGGGTTAGGGTTAGGGTTAGGGTACGGCTTAGGGTACGGGTTAGGGTACAGGTGAGGGTACGGCGTAGGGTATAGGTTAGGGTTAGGGTTAGGGTTAGGGTACGGCTTAGGATACGGGTTAGGGTACGGGTGAGGGTACGGCGTAGCGTATGGGTTAGGGTTAGGGTTAGGGTTAGGGTACGGCTTAGGGTACGGGTTAGGGTACGGGTGAGGGTACGGCGTAGGGTATGGGTTAGGGTTAGGGTTAGGGTTAGGGTTAGTTTTAGGGTTAGGGATTGGTTTAGGGTACGGGTTAGGACTAGCGTACGTGTTAGGGTTAGGGTTTGGGTTAGGGTTAGGGTACGCGTTAGGGTTAGGGTATGGGTTAGGGTTAGGGTACACGTTAGGATTAGGGTATTTATTAAACCTATCCCACTCTCTAGATACCACTTAGCACGTAAAGGAATATTATTTGGGGTCCAGCCATGGAGAAGATTTTAGTCACTAGGATAAGATAAAGAATAAACACATTATAAAAAAATCACATTAGGATTTTCTTTTTAACCTGTTCCTTAAAACACTAGTGCTTAGGAAATCTAATGGAGGCAAAAGCAGTCAAGGGTAGTTTAGGGTTAGGGTTAGGGTTAGGGTTAGTGTTAGGGTTAGGGTACGGCTTAGGGTATGGGATAGGGTACGGGTGAGGGTACGGCGTAGGGTAGGGGTTAGGGTTAGGGTTAGGGTTAGGGTTAGGGTTAGGGTACGGCTTAGGGTACGGGTGAGGGTACGGGTGAGGGTACTGCGTAGGGTATTGGTTAGGGTTAGGGTACGGCTTAGGATACGGGTTAGGGTACGGGTTAGGGTACGGCGTAGGGTAGGGGTTAGGGTTAGGGTTAGGGTTAGGGTTAGGGTTAGGGTACGGCTTAGGGTACGGGTTAGGGTACAGGTGAGGGTACGGCGTAGGGTATAGGTTAGGGTTAGGGTTAGGGTTAGGGTACGGCTTAGGATACGGGTTAGGGTACGGGTGAGGGTACGGCGTAGCGTATGGGTTAGGGTTAGGGTTAGGGTTAGGGTACGGCTTAGGGTACGGGTTAGGGTACGGGTGAGGGTACGGCGTAGGGTATGGGTTAGGGTTAGGGTTAGGGTTAGGGTTAGTTTTAGGGTTAGGGATTGGTTTAGGGTACGGGTTAGGACTAGCGTACGTGTTAGGGTTAGGGTTTGGGTTAGGGTTAGGGTACGCGTTAGGGTTAGGGTATGGGTTAGGGTTAGGGTACACGTTAGGATTAGGGTATTTATTAAACCTATCCCACTCTCTAGATACCACTTAGCACGTAAAGGAATATTATTTGGGGTCCAGCCATGGAGAAGATTTTAGTCACTAGGATAAGATAAAGAATAAACACATTATAAAAAAATCACATTAGGATTTTCTTTTTAACCTGTTCCTTAAAACACTAGTGCTTAGGAAATCTAATGGAGGCAAAAGCAGTCAAGGGTAGTTTAGGGTTAGGGTTAGGGTTAGGGTTAGTGTTAGGGTTAGGGTACGGCTTAGGGTATGGGATAGGGTACGGGTGAGGGTACGGCGTAGGGTAGGGGTTAGGGTTAGGGTTAGGGTTAGGGTTAGGGTTAGGGTACGGCTTAGGGTACGGGTGAGGGTACGGGTGAGGGTACTGCGTAGGGTATTGGTTAGGGTTAGGGTACGGCTTAGGATACGGGTTAGGGTACGGGTTAGGGTACGGCGTAGGGTAGGGGTTAGGGTTAGGGTTAGGGTTAGGGTTAGGGTTAGGGTACGGCTTAGGGTACGGGTTAGGGTACAGGTGAGGGTACGGCGTAGGGTATAGGTTAGGGTTAGGGTTAGGGTTAGGGTACGGCTTAGGATACGGGTTAGGGTACGGGTGAGGGTACGGCGTAGCGTATGGGTTAGGGTTAGGGTTAGGGTTAGGGTACGGCTTAGGGTACGGGTTAGGGTACGGGTGAGGGTACGGCGTAGGGTATGGGTTAGGGTTAGGGTTAGGGTTAGGGTTAGTTTTAGGGTTAGGGATTGGTTTAGGGTACGGGTTAGGACTAGCGTACGTGTTAGGGTTAGGGTTTGGGTTAGGGTTAGGGTACGCGTTAGGGTTAGGGTATGGGTTAGGGTTAGGGTACACGTTAGGATTAGGGTATTTATTAAACCTATCCCACTCTCTAGATACCACTTAGCACGTAAAGGAATATTATTTGGGGTCCAGCCATGGAGAAGATTTTAGTCACTAGGATAAGATAAAGAATAAACACATTATAAAAAAATCACATTAGGATTTTCTTTTTAACCTGTTCCTTAAAACACTAGTGCTTAGGAAATCTAATGGAGGCAAAAGCAGTCAAGGGTAGTTTAGGGTTAGGGTTAGGGTTAGGGTTAGTGTTAGGGTTAGGGTACGGCTTAGGGTATGGGATAGGGTACGGGTGAGGGTACGGCGTAGGGTAGGGGTTAGGGTTAGGGTTAGGGTTAGGGTTAGGGTTAGGGTACGGCTTAGGGTACGGGTGAGGGTACGGGTGAGGGTACTGCGTAGGGTATTGGTTAGGGTTAGGGTACGGCTTAGGATACGGGTTAGGGTACGGGTTAGGGTACGGCGTAGGGTAGGGGTTAGGGTTAGGGTTAGGGTTAGGGTTAGGGTTAGGGTACGGCTTAGGGTACGGGTTAGGGTACAGGTGAGGGTACGGCGTAGGGTATAGGTTAGGGTTAGGGTTAGGGTTAGGGTACGGCTTAGGATACGGGTTAGGGTACGGGTGAGGGTACGGCGTAGCGTATGGGTTAGGGTTAGGGTTAGGGTTAGGGTACGGCTTAGGGTACGGGTTAGGGTACGGGTGAGGGTACGGCGTAGGGTATGGGTTAGGGTTAGGGTTAGGGTTAGGGTTAGTTTTAGGGTTAGGGATTGGTTTAGGGTACGGGTTAGGACTAGCGTACGTGTTAGGGTTAGGGTTTGGGTTAGGGTTAGGGTACGCGTTAGGGTTAGGGTATGGGTTAGGGTTAGGGTACACGTTAGGATTAGGGTATTTATTAAACCTATCCCACTCTCTAGATACCACTTAGCACGTAAAGGAATATTATTTGGGGTCCAGCCATGGAGAAGATTTTAGTCACTAGGATAAGATAAAGAATAAACACATTATAAAAAAATCACATTAGGATTTTCTTTTTAACCTGTTCCTTAAAACACTAGTGCTTAGGAAATCTAATGGAGGCAAAAGCAGTCAAGGGTAGTTTAGGGTTAGGGTTAGGGTTAGGGTTAGTGTTAGGGTTAGGGTACGGCTTAGGGTATGGGATAGGGTACGGGTGAGGGTACGGCGTAGGGTAGGGGTTAGGGTTAGGGTTAGGGTTAGGGTTAGGGTTAGGGTACGGCTTAGGGTACGGGTGAGGGTACGGGTGAGGGTACTGCGTAGGGTATTGGTTAGGGTTAGGGTACGGCTTAGGATACGGGTTAGGGTACGGGTTAGGGTACGGCGTAGGGTAGGGGTTAGGGTTAGGGTTAGGGTTAGGGTTAGGGTTAGGGTACGGCTTAGGGTACGGGTTAGGGTACAGGTGAGGGTACGGCGTAGGGTATAGGTTAGGGTTAGGGTTAGGGTTAGGGTACGGCTTAGGATACGGGTTAGGGTACGGGTGAGGGTACGGCGTAGCGTATGGGTTAGGGTTAGGGTTAGGGTTAGGGTACGGCTTAGGGTACGGGTTAGGGTACGGGTGAGGGTACGGCGTAGGGTATGGGTTAGGGTTAGGGTTAGGGTTAGGGTTAGTTTTAGGGTTAGGGATTGGTTTAGGGTACGGGTTAGGACTAGCGTACGTGTTAGGGTTAGGGTTTGGGTTAGGGTTAGGGTACGCGTTAGGGTTAGGGTATGGGTTAGGGTTAGGGTACACGTTAGGATTAGGGTATTTATTAAACCTATCCCACTCTCTAGATACCACTTAGCACGTAAAGGAATATTATTTGGGGTCCAGCCATGGAGAAGATTTTAGTCACTAGGATAAGATAAAGAATAAACACATTATAAAAAAATCACATTAGGATTTTCTTTTTAACCTGTTCCTTAAAACACTAGTGCTTAGGAAATCTAATGGAGGCAAAAGCAGTCAAGGGTAGTTTAGGGTTAGGGTTAGGGTTAGGGTTAGTGTTAGGGTTAGGGTACGGCTTAGGGTATGGGATAGGGTACGGGTGAGGGTACGGCGTAGGGTAGGGGTTAGGGTTAGGGTTAGGGTTAGGGTTAGGGTTAGGGTACGGCTTAGGGTACGGGTGAGGGTACGGGTGAGGGTACTGCGTAGGGTATTGGTTAGGGTTAGGGTACGGCTTAGGATACGGGTTAGGGTACGGGTTAGGGTACGGCGTAGGGTAGGGGTTAGGGTTAGGGTTAGGGTTAGGGTTAGGGTTAGGGTACGGCTTAGGGTACGGGTTAGGGTACAGGTGAGGGTACGGCGTAGGGTATAGGTTAGGGTTAGGGTTAGGGTTAGGGTACGGCTTAGGATACGGGTTAGGGTACGGGTGAGGGTACGGCGTAGCGTATGGGTTAGGGTTAGGGTTAGGGTTAGGGTACGGCTTAGGGTACGGGTTAGGGTACGGGTGAGGGTACGGCGTAGGGTATGGGTTAGGGTTAGGGTTAGGGTTAGGGTTAGTTTTAGGGTTAGGGATTGGTTTAGGGTACGGGTTAGGACTAGCGTACGTGTTAGGGTTAGGGTTTGGGTTAGGGTTAGGGTACGCGTTAGGGTTAGGGTATGGGTTAGGGTTAGGGTACACGTTAGGATTAGGGTATTTATTAAACCTATCCCACTCTCTAGATACCACTTAGCACGTAAAGGAATATTATTTGGGGTCCAGCCATGGAGAAGATTTTAGTCACTAGGATAAGATAAAGAATAAACACATTATAAAAAAATCACATTAGGATTTTCTTTTTAACCTGTTCCTTAAAACACTAGTGCTTAGGAAATCTAATGGAGGCAAAAGCAGTCAAGGGTAGTTTAGGGTTAGGGTTAGGGTTAGGGTTAGTGTTAGGGTTAGGGTACGGCTTAGGGTATGGGATAGGGTACGGGTGAGGGTACGGCGTAGGGTAGGGGTTAGGGTTAGGGTTAGGGTTAGGGTTAGGGTTAGGGTACGGCTTAGGGTACGGGTGAGGGTACGGGTGAGGGTACTGCGTAGGGTATTGGTTAGGGTTAGGGTACGGCTTAGGATACGGGTTAGGGTACGGGTTAGGGTACGGCGTAGGGTAGGGGTTAGGGTTAGGGTTAGGGTTAGGGTTAGGGTTAGGGTACGGCTTAGGGTACGGGTTAGGGTACAGGTGAGGGTACGGCGTAGGGTATAGGTTAGGGTTAGGGTTAGGGTTAGGGTTAGGGTACGGCTTAGGATACGGGTTAGGGTACGGGTGAGGGTACGGCGTAGCGTATGGGTTAGGGTTAGGGTTAGGGTTAGGGTACGGCTTAGGGTACGGGTTAGGGTACGGGTGAGGGTACGGCGTAGGGTATGGGTTAGGGTTAGGGTTAGGGTTAGGGTTAGTTTTAGGGTTAGGGATTGGTTTAGGGTACGGGTTAGGACTAGCGTACGTGTTAGGGTTAGGGTTTGGGTTAGGGTTAGGGTACGCGTTAGGGTTAGGGTATGGGTTAGGGTTAGGGTACACGTTAGGATTAGGGTATTTATTAAACCTATCCCACTCTCTAGATACCACTTAGCACGTAAAGGAATATTATTTGGGGTCCAGCCATGGAGAAGATTTTAGTCACTAGGATAAGATAAAGAATAAACACATTATAAAAAAATCACATTAGGATTTTCTTTTTAACCTGTTCCTTAAAACACTAGTGCTTAGGAAATCTAATGGAGGCAAAAGCAGTCAAGGGTAGTTTAGGGTTAGGGTTAGGGTTAGGGTTAGTGTTAGGGTTAGGGTACGGCTTAGGGTATGGGATAGGGTACGGGTGAGGGTACGGCGTAGGGTAGGGGTTAGGGTTAGGGTTAGGGTTAGGGTTAGGGTTAGGGTACGGCTTAGGGTACGGGTGAGGGTACGGGTGAGGGTACTGCGTAGGGTATTGGTTAGGGTTAGGGTACGGCTTAGGATACGGGTTAGGGTACGGGTTAGGGTACGGCGTAGGGTAGGGGTTAGGGTTAGGGTTAGGGTTAGGGTTAGGGTTAGGGTACGGCTTAGGGTACGGGTTAGGGTACAGGTGAGGGTACGGCGTAGGGTATAGGTTAGGGTTAGGGTTAGGGTTAGGGTACGGCTTAGGATACGGGTTAGGGTACGGGTGAGGGTACGGCGTAGCGTATGGGTTAGGGTTAGGGTTAGGGTTAGGGTACGGCTTAGGGTACGGGTTAGGGTACGGGTGAGGGTACGGCGTAGGGTATGGGTTAGGGTTAGGGTTAGGGTTAGGGTTAGTTTTAGGGTTAGGGATTGGTTTAGGGTACGGGTTAGGACTAGCGTACGTGTTAGGGTTAGGGTTTGGGTTAGGGTTAGGGTACGCGTTAGGGTTAGGGTATGGGTTAGGGTTAGGGTACACGTTAGGATTAGGGTATTTATTAAACCTATCCCACTCTCTAGATACCACTTAGCACGTAAAGGAATATTATTTGGGGTCCAGCCATGGAGAAGATTTTAGTCACTAGGATAAGATAAAGAATAAACACATTATAAAAAAATCACATTAGGATTTTCTTTTTAACCTGTTCCTTAAAACACTAGTGCTTAGGAAATCTAATGGAGGCAAAAGCAGTCAAGGGTAGTTTAGGGTTAGGGTTAGGGTTAGGGTTAGTGTTAGGGTTAGGGTACGGCTTAGGGTATGGGATAGGGTACGGGTGAGGGTACGGCGTAGGGTAGGGGTTAGGGTTAGGGTTAGGGTTAGGGTTAGGGTTAGGGTACGGCTTAGGGTACGGGTGAGGGTACGGGTGAGGGTACTGCGTAGGGTATTGGTTAGGGTTAGGGTACGGCTTAGGATACGGGTTAGGGTACGGGTTAGGGTACGGCGTAGGGTAGGGGTTAGGGTTAGGGTTAGGGTTAGGGTTAGGGTTAGGGTACGGCTTAGGGTACGGGTTAGGGTACAGGTGAGGGTACGGCGTAGGGTATAGGTTAGGGTTAGGGTTAGGGTTAGGGTACGGCTTAGGATACGGGTTAGGGTACGGGTGAGGGTACGGCGTAGCGTATGGGTTAGGGTTAGGGTTAGGGTTAGGGTACGGCTTAGGGTACGGGTTAGGGTACGGGTGAGGGTACGGCGTAGGGTATGGGTTAGGGTTAGGGTTAGGGTTAGGGTTAGTTTTAGGGTTAGGGATTGGTTTAGGGTACGGGTTAGGACTAGCGTACGTGTTAGGGTTAGGGTTTGGGTTAGGGTTAGGGTACGCGTTAGGGTTAGGGTATGGGTTAGGGTTAGGGTACACGTTAGGATTAGGGTATTTATTAAACCTATCCCACTCTCTAGATACCACTTAGCACGTAAAGGAATATTATTTGGGGTCCAGCCATGGAGAAGATTTTAGTCACTAGGATAAGATAAAGAATAAACACATTATAAAAAAATCACATTAGGATTTTCTTTTTAACCTGTTCCTTAAAACACTAGTGCTTAGGAAATCTAATGGAGGCAAAAGCAGTCAAGGGTAGTTTAGGGTTAGGGTTAGGGTTAGGGTTAGTGTTAGGGTTAGGGTACGGCTTAGGGTATGGGATAGGGTACGGGTGAGGGTACGGCGTAGGGTAGGGGTTAGGGTTAGGGTTAGGGTTAGGGTTAGGGTTAGGGTACGGCTTAGGGTACGGGTGAGGGTACGGGTGAGGGTACTGCGTAGGGTATTGGTTAGGGTTAGGGTACGGCTTAGGATACGGGTTAGGGTACGGGTTAGGGTACGGCGTAGGGTAGGGGTTAGGGTTAGGGTTAGGGTTAGGGTTAGGGTTAGGGTACGGCTTAGGGTACGGGTTAGGGTACAGGTGAGGGTACGGCGTAGGGTATAGGTTAGGGTTAGGGTTAGGGTTAGGGTACGGCTTAGGATACGGGTTAGGGTACGGGTGAGGGTACGGCGTAGCGTATGGGTTAGGGTTAGGGTTAGGGTTAGGGTACGGCTTAGGGTACGGGTTAGGGTACGGGTGAGGGTACGGCGTAGGGTATGGGTTAGGGTTAGGGTTAGGGTTAGGGTTAGTTTTAGGGTTAGGGATTGGTTTAGGGTACGGGTTAGGACTAGCGTACGTGTTAGGGTTAGGGTTTGGGTTAGGGTTAGGGTACGCGTTAGGGTTAGGGTATGGGTTAGGGTTAGGGTACACGTTAGGATTAGGGTATTTATTAAACCTATCCCACTCTCTAGATACCACTTAGCACGTAAAGGAATATTATTTGGGGTCCAGCCATGGAGAAGATTTTAGTCACTAGGATAAGATAAAGAATAAACACATTATAAAAAAATCACATTAGGATTTTCTTTTTAACCTGTTCCTTAAAACACTAGTGCTTAGGAAATCTAATGGAGGCAAAAGCAGTCAAGGGTAGTTTAGGGTTAGGGTTAGGGTTAGGGTTAGTGTTAGGGTTAGGGTACGGCTTAGGGTATGGGATAGGGTACGGGTGAGGGTACGGCGTAGGGTAGGGGTTAGGGTTAGGGTTAGGGTTAGGGTTAGGGTTAGGGTACGGCTTAGGGTACGGGTGAGGGTACGGGTGAGGGTACTGCGTAGGGTATTGGTTAGGGTTAGGGTACGGCTTAGGATACGGGTTAGGGTACGGGTTAGGGTACGGCGTAGGGTAGGGGTTAGGGTTAGGGTTAGGGTTAGGGTTAGGGTTAGGGTACGGCTTAGGGTACGGGTTAGGGTACAGGTGAGGGTACGGCGTAGGGTATAGGTTAGGGTTAGGGTTAGGGTTAGGGTACGGCTTAGGATACGGGTTAGGGTACGGGTGAGGGTACGGCGTAGCGTATGGGTTAGGGTTAGGGTTAGGGTTAGGGTACGGCTTAGGGTACGGGTTAGGGTACGGGTGAGGGTACGGCGTAGGGTATGGGTTAGGGTTAGGGTTAGGGTTAGGGTTAGTTTTAGGGTTAGGGATTGGTTTAGGGTACGGGTTAGGACTAGCGTACGTGTTAGGGTTAGGGTTTGGGTTAGGGTTAGGGTACGCGTTAGGGTTAGGGTATGGGTTAGGGTTAGGGTACACGTTAGGATTAGGGTATTTATTAAACCTATCCCACTCTCTAGATACCACTTAGCACGTAAAGGAATATTATTTGGGGTCCAGCCATGGAGAAGATTTTAGTCACTAGGATAAGATAAAGAATAAACACATTATAAAAAAATCACATTAGGATTTTCTTTTTAACCTGTTCCTTAAAACACTAGTGCTTAGGAAATCTAATGGAGGCAAAAGCAGTCAAGGGTAGTTTAGGGTTAGGGTTAGGGTTAGGGTTAGTGTTAGGGTTAGGGTACGGCTTAGGGTATGGGATAGGGTACGGGTGAGGGTACGGCGTAGGGTAGGGGTTAGGGTTAGGGTTAGGGTTAGGGTTAGGGTTAGGGTACGGCTTAGGGTACGGGTGAGGGTACGGGTGAGGGTACTGCGTAGGGTATTGGTTAGGGTTAGGGTACGGCTTAGGATACGGGTTAGGGTACGGGTTAGGGTACGGCGTAGGGTAGGGGTTAGGGTTAGGGTTAGGGTTAGGGTTAGGGTTAGGGTACGGCTTAGGGTACGGGTTAGGGTACAGGTGAGGGTACGGCGTAGGGTATAGGTTAGGGTTAGGGTTAGGGTTAGGGTACGGCTTAGGATACGGGTTAGGGTACGGGTGAGGGTACGGCGTAGCGTATGGGTTAGGGTTAGGGTTAGGGTTAGGGTTAGGGTACGGCTTAGGGTACGGGTTAGGGTACGGGTGAGGGTACGGCGTAGGGTATGGGTTAGGGTTAGGGTTAGGGTTAGGGTTAGTTTTAGGGTTAGGGATTGGTTTAGGGTACGGGTTAGGACTAGCGTACGTGTTAGGGTTAGGGTTTGGGTTAGGGTTAGGGTACGCGTTAGGGTTAGGGTATGGGTTAGGGTTAGGGTACACGTTAGGATTAGGGTATTTATTAAACCTATCCCACTCTCTAGATACCACTTAGCACGTAAAGGAATATTATTTGGGGTCCAGCCATGGAGAAGATTTTAGTCACTAGGATAAGATAAAGAATAAACACATTATAAAAAAATCACATTAGGATTTTCTTTTTAACCTGTTCCTTAAAACACTAGTGCTTAGGAAATCTAATGGAGGCAAAAGCAGTCAAGGGTAGTTTAGGGTTAGGGTTAGGGTTAGGGTTAGTGTTAGGGTTAGGGTACGGCTTAGGGTATGGGATAGGGTACGGGTGAGGGTACGGCGTAGGGTAGGGGTTAGGGTTAGGGTTAGGGTTAGGGTTAGGGTTAGGGTACGGCTTAGGGTACGGGTGAGGGTACGGGTGAGGGTACTGCGTAGGGTATTGGTTAGGGTTAGGGTACGGCTTAGGATACGGGTTAGGGTACGGGTTAGGGTACGGCGTAGGGTAGGGGTTAGGGTTAGGGTTAGGGTTAGGGTTAGGGTTAGGGTACGGCTTAGGGTACGGGTTAGGGTACAGGTGAGGGTACGGCGTAGGGTATAGGTTAGGGTTAGGGTTAGGGTTAGGGTACGGCTTAGGATACGGGTTAGGGTACGGGTGAGGGTACGGCGTAGCGTATGGGTTAGGGTTAGGGTTAGGGTTAGGGTACGGCTTAGGGTACGGGTTAGGGTACGGGTGAGGGTACGGCGTAGGGTATGGGTTAGGGTTAGGGTTAGGGTTAGGGTTAGTTTTAGGGTTAGGGATTGGTTTAGGGTACGGGTTAGGACTAGCGTACGTGTTAGGGTTAGGGTTTGGGTTAGGGTTAGGGTACGCGTTAGGGTTAGGGTATGGGTTAGGGTTAGGGTACACGTTAGGATTAGGGTATTTATTAAACCTATCCCACTCTCTAGATACCACTTAGCACGTAAAGGAATATTATTTGGGGTCCAGCCATGGAGAAGATTTTAGTCACTAGGATAAGATAAAGAATAAACACATTATAAAAAAATCACATTAGGATTTTCTTTTTAACCTGTTCCTTAAAACACTAGTGCTTAGGAAATCTAATGGAGGCAAAAGCAGTCAAGGGTAGTTTAGGGTTAGGGTTAGGGTTAGGGTTAGTGTTAGGGTTAGGGTACGGCTTAGGGTATGGGATAGGGTACGGGTGAGGGTACGGCGTAGGGTAGGGGTTAGGGTTAGGGTTAGGGTTAGGGTTAGGGTTAGGGTACGGCTTAGGGTACGGGTGAGGGTACGGGTGAGGGTACTGCGTAGGGTATTGGTTAGGGTTAGGGTACGGCTTAGGATACGGGTTAGGGTACGGGTTAGGGTACGGCGTAGGGTAGGGGTTAGGGTTAGGGTTAGGGTTAGGGTTAGGGTTAGGGTACGGCTTAGGGTACGGGTTAGGGTACAGGTGAGGGTACGGCGTAGGGTATAGGTTAGGGTTAGGGTTAGGGTTAGGGTACGGCTTAGGATACGGGTTAGGGTACGGGTGAGGGTACGGCGTAGCGTATGGGTTAGGGTTAGGGTTAGGGTTAGGGTACGGCTTAGGGTACGGGTTAGGGTACGGGTGAGGGTACGGCGTAGGGTATGGGTTAGGGTTAGGGTTAGGGTTAGGGTTAGTTTTAGGGTTAGGGATTGGTTTAGGGTACGGGTTAGGACTAGCGTACGTGTTAGGGTTAGGGTTTGGGTTAGGGTTAGGGTACGCGTTAGGGTTAGGGTATGGGTTAGGGTTAGGGTACACGTTAGGATTAGGGTATTTATTAAACCTATCCCACTCTCTAGATACCACTTAGCACGTAAAGGAATATTATTTGGGGTCCAGCCATGGAGAAGATTTTAGTCACTAGGATAAGATAAAGAATAAACACATTATAAAAAAATCACATTAGGATTTTCTTTTTAACCTGTTCCTTAAAACACTAGTGCTTAGGAAATCTAATGGAGGCAAAAGCAGTCAAGGGTAGTTTAGGGTTAGGGTTAGGGTTAGGGTTAGTGTTAGGGTTAGGGTACGGCTTAGGGTATGGGATAGGGTACGGGTGAGGGTACGGCGTAGGGTAGGGGTTAGGGTTAGGGTTAGGGTTAGGGTTAGGGTTAGGGTACGGCTTAGGGTACGGGTGAGGGTACGGGTGAGGGTACTGCGTAGGGTATTGGTTAGGGTTAGGGTACGGCTTAGGATACGGGTTAGGGTACGGGTTAGGGTACGGCGTAGGGTAGGGGTTAGGGTTAGGGTTAGGGTTAGGGTTAGGGTTAGGGTACGGCTTAGGGTACGGGTTAGGGTACAGGTGAGGGTACGGCGTAGGGTATAGGTTAGGGTTAGGGTTAGGGTTAGGGTACGGCTTAGGATACGGGTTAGGGTACGGGTGAGGGTACGGCGTAGCGTATGGGTTAGGGTTAGGGTTAGGGTTAGGGTACGGCTTAGGGTACGGGTTAGGGTACGGGTGAGGGTACGGCGTAGGGTATGGGTTAGGGTTAGGGTTAGGGTTAGGGTTAGTTTTAGGGTTAGGGATTGGTTTAGGGTACGGGTTAGGACTAGCGTACGTGTTAGGGTTAGGGTTTGGGTTAGGGTTAGGGTACGCGTTAGGGTTAGGGTATGGGTTAGGGTTAGGGTACACGTTAGGATTAGGGTATTTATTAAACCTATCCCACTCTCTAGATACCACTTAGCACGTAAAGGAATATTATTTGGGGTCCAGCCATGGAGAAGATTTTAGTCACTAGGATAAGATAAAGAATAAACACATTATAAAAAAATCACATTAGGATTTTCTTTTTAACCTGTTCCTTAAAACACTAGTGCTTAGGAAATCTAATGGAGGCAAAAGCAGTCAAGGGTAGTTTAGGGTTAGGGTTAGGGTTAGGGTTAGTGTTAGGGTTAGGGTACGGCTTAGGGTATGGGATAGGGTACGGGTGAGGGTACGGCGTAGGGTAGGGGTTAGGGTTAGGGTTAGGGTTAGGGTTAGGGTTAGGGTACGGCTTAGGGTACGGGTGAGGGTACGGGTGAGGGTACTGCGTAGGGTATTGGTTAGGGTTAGGGTACGGCTTAGGATACGGGTTAGGGTACGGGTTAGGGTACGGCGTAGGGTAGGGGTTAGGGTTAGGGTTAGGGTTAGGGTTAGGGTTAGGGTACGGCTTAGGGTACGGGTTAGGGTACAGGTGAGGGTACGGCGTAGGGTATAGGTTAGGGTTAGGGTTAGGGTTAGGGTACGGCTTAGGATACGGGTTAGGGTACGGGTGAGGGTACGGCGTAGCGTATGGGTTAGGGTTAGGGTTAGGGTTAGGGTACGGCTTAGGGTACGGGTTAGGGTACGGGTGAGGGTACGGCGTAGGGTATGGGTTAGGGTTAGGGTTAGGGTTAGGGTTAGTTTTAGGGTTAGGGATTGGTTTAGGGTACGGGTTAGGACTAGCGTACGTGTTAGGGTTAGGGTTTGGGTTAGGGTTAGGGTACGCGTTAGGGTTAGGGTATGGGTTAGGGTTAGGGTACACGTTAGGATTAGGGTATTTATTAAACCTATCCCACTCTCTAGATACCACTTAGCACGTAAAGGAATATTATTTGGGGTCCAGCCATGGAGAAGATTTTAGTCACTAGGATAAGATAAAGAATAAACACATTATAAAAAAATCACATTAGGATTTTCTTTTTAACCTGTTCCTTAAAACACTAGTGCTTAGGAAATCTAATGGAGGCAAAAGCAGTCAAGGGTAGTTTAGGGTTAGGGTTAGGGTTAGGGTTAGTGTTAGGGTTAGGGTACGGCTTAGGGTATGGGATAGGGTACGGGTGAGGGTACGGCGTAGGGTAGGGGTTAGGGTTAGGGTTAGGGTTAGGGTTAGGGTTAGGGTACGGCTTAGGGTACGGGTGAGGGTACGGGTGAGGGTACTGCGTAGGGTATTGGTTAGGGTTAGGGTACGGCTTAGGATACGGGTTAGGGTACGGGTTAGGGTACGGCGTAGGGTAGGGGTTAGGGTTAGGGTTAGGGTTAGGGTTAGGGTTAGGGTACGGCTTAGGGTACGGGTTAGGGTACAGGTGAGGGTACGGCGTAGGGTATAGGTTAGGGTTAGGGTTAGGGTTAGGGTACGGCTTAGGATACGGGTTAGGGTACGGGTGAGGGTACGGCGTAGCGTATGGGTTAGGGTTAGGGTTAGGGTTAGGGTACGGCTTAGGGTACGGGTGAGGGTACGGGTGAGGGTACGGCGTAGGGTATGGGTTAGGGTTAGGGTTAGGGTTAGGGTTAGTTTTAGGGTTAGGGATTGGTTTAGGGTACGGGTTAGGACTAGCGTACGTGTTAGGGTTAGGGTTTGGGTTAGGGTTAGGGTACGCGTTAGGGTTAGGGTATGGGTTAGGGTTAGGGTACACGTTAGGATTAGGGTATTTATTAAACCTATCCCACTCTCTAGATACCACTTAGCACGTAAAGGAATATTATTTGGGGTCCAGCCATGGAGAAGATTTTAGTCACTAGGATAAGATAAAGAATAAACACATTATAAAAAAATCACATTAGGATTTTCTTTTTAACCTGTTCCTTAAAACACTAGTGCTTAGGAAATCTAATGGAGGCAAAAGCAGTCAAGGGTAGTTTAGGGTTAGGGTTAGGGTTAGGGTTAGTGTTAGGGTTAGGGTACGGCTTAGGGTATGGGATAGGGTACGGGTGAGGGTACGGCGTAGGGTAGGGGTTAGGGTTAGGGTTAGGGTTAGGGTTAGGGTTAGGGTACGGCTTAGGGTACGGGTGAGGGTACGGGTGAGGGTACTGCGTAGGGTATTGGTTAGGGTTAGGGTACGGCTTAGGATACGGGTTAGGGTACGGGTTAGGGTACGGCGTAGGGTAGGGGTTAGGGTTAGGGTTAGGGTTAGGGTTAGGGTTAGGGTACGGCTTAGGGTACGGGTTAGGGTACAGGTGAGGGTACGGCGTAGGGTATAGGTTAGGGTTAGGGTTAGGGTTAGGGTACGGCTTAGGATACGGGTTAGGGTACGGGTGAGGGTACGGCGTAGCGTATGGGTTAGGGTTAGGGTTAGGGTTAGGGTACGGCTTAGGGTACGGGTTAGGGTACGGGTGAGGGTACGGCGTAGGGTATGGGTTAGGGTTAGGGTTAGGGTTAGGGTTAGTTTTAGGGTTAGGGATTGGTTTAGGGTACGGGTTAGGACTAGCGTACGTGTTAGGGTTAGGGTTTGGGTTAGGGTTAGGGTACGCGTTAGGGTTAGGGTATGGGTTAGGGTTAGGGTACACGTTAGGATTAGGGTATTTATTAAACCTATCCCACTCTCTAGATACCACTTAGCACGTAAAGGAATATTATTTGGGGTCCAGCCATGGAGAAGATTTTAGTCACTAGGATAAGATAAAGAATAAACACATTATAAAAAAATCACATTAGGATTTTCTTTTTAACCTGTTCCTTAAAACACTAGTGCTTAGGAAATCTAATGGAGGCAAAAGCAGTCAAGGGTAGTTTAGGGTTAGGGTTAGGGTTAGGGTTAGTGTTAGGGTTAGGGTACGGCTTAGGGTATGGGATAGGGTACGGGTGAGGGTACGGCGTAGGGTAGGGGTTAGGGTTAGGGTTAGGGTTAGGGTTAGGGTTAGGGTACGGCTTAGGGTACGGGTGAGGGTACGGGTGAGGGTACTGCGTAGGGTATTGGTTAGGGTTAGGGTACGGCTTAGGATACGGGTTAGGGTACGGGTTAGGGTACGGCGTAGGGTAGGGGTTAGGGTTAGGGTTAGGGTTAGGGTTAGGGTTAGGGTACGGCTTAGGGTACGGGTTAGGGTACAGGTGAGGGTACGGCATAGGGTATAGGTTAGGGTTAGGGTTAGGGTTAGGGTACGGCTTAGGATACGGGTTAGGGTACGGGTGAGGGTACGGCGTAGCGTATGGGTTAGGGTTAGGGTTAGGGTTAGGGTACGGCTTAGGGTACGGGTTAGGGTACGGGTGAGGGTACGGCGTAGGGTATGGGTTAGGGTTAGGGTTAGGGTTAGGGTTAGGGTTAGTTTTAGGGTTAGGGATTGGTTTAGGGTACGGGTTAGGACTAGCGTACGTGTTAGGGTTAGGGTTTGGGTTAGGGTTAGGGTACGCGTTAGGGTTAGGGTATGGGTTAGGGTTAGGGTACACGTTAGGATTAGGGTATTTATTAAACCTATCCCACTCTCTAGATACCACTTAGCACGTAAAGGAATATTATTTGGGGTCCAGCCATGGAGAAGATTTTAGTCACTAGGATAAGATAAAGAATAAACACATTATAAAAAAATCACATTAGGATTTTCTTTTTAACCTGTTCCTTAAAACACTAGTGCTTAGGAAATCTAATGGAGGCAAAAGCAGTCAAGGGTAGTTTAGGGTTAGGGTTAGGGTTAGGGTTAGTGTTAGGGTTAGGGTACGGCTTAGGGTATGGGATAGGGTACGGGTGAGGGTACGGCGTAGGGTAGGGGTTAGGGTTAGGGTTAGGGTTAGGGTTAGGGTTAGGGTACGGCTTAGGGTACGGGTGAGGGTACGGGTGAGGGTACTGCGTAGGGTATTGGTTAGGGTTAGGGTACGGCTTAGGATACGGGTTAGGGTACGGGTTAGGGTACGGCGTAGGGTAGGGGTTAGGGTTAGGGTTAGGGTTAGGGTTAGGGTTAGGGTACGGCTTAGGGTACGGGTTAGGGTACAGGTGAGGGTACGGCGTAGGGTATAGGTTAGGGTTAGGGTTAGGGTTAGGGTACGGCTTAGGATACGGGTTAGGGTACGGGTGAGGGTACGGCGTAGCGTATGGGTTAGGGTTAGGGTTAGGGTTAGGGTACGGCTTAGGGTACGGGTGAGGGTACGGGTGAGGGTACGGCGTAGGGTATGGGTTAGGGTTAGGGTTAGGGTTAGGGTTAGTTTTAGGGTTAGGGATTGGTTTAGGGTACGGGTTAGGACTAGCGTACGTGTTAGGGTTAGGGTTTGGGTTAGGGTTAGGGTACGCGTTAGGGTTAGGGTATGGGTTAGGGTTAGGGTACACGTTAGGATTAGGGTATTTATTAAACCTATCCCACTCTCTAGATACCACTTAGCACGTAAAGGAATATTATTTGGGGTCCAGCCATGGAGAAGATTTTAGTCACTAGGATAAGATAAAGAATAAACACATTATAAAAAAATCACATTAGGATTTTCTTTTTAACCTGTTCCTTAAAACACTAGTGCTTAGGAAATCTAATGGAGGCAAAAGCAGTCAAGGGTAGTTTAGGGTTAGGGTTAGGGTTAGGGTTAGTGTTAGGGTTAGGGTACGGCTTAGGGTATGGGATAGGGTACGGGTGAGGGTACGGCGTAGGGTAGGGGTTAGGGTTAGGGTTAGGGTTAGGGTTAGGGTTAGGGTACGGCTTAGGGTACGGGTGAGGGTACGGGTGAGGGTACTGCGTAGGGTATTGGTTAGGGTTAGGGTACGGCTTAGGATACGGGTTAGGGTACGGGTTAGGGTACGGCGTAGGGTAGGGGTTAGGGTTAGGGTTAGGGTTAGGGTTAGGGTTAGGGTACGGCTTAGGGTACGGGTTAGGGTACAGGTGAGGGTACGGCGTAGGGTATAGGTTAGGGTTAGGGTTAGGGTTAGGGTACGGCTTAGGATACGGGTTAGGGTACGGGTGAGGGTACGGCGTAGCGTATGGGTTAGGGTTAGGGTTAGGGTTAGGGTACGGCTTAGGGTACGGGTTAGGGTACGGGTGAGGGTACGGCGTAGGGTATGGGTTAGGGTTAGGGTTAGGGTTAGGGTTAGTTTTAGGGTTAGGGATTGGTTTAGGGTACGGGTTAGGACTAGCGTACGTGTTAGGGTTAGGGTTTGGGTTAGGGTTAGGGTACGCGTTAGGGTTAGGGTATGGGTTAGGGTTAGGGTACACGTTAGGATTAGGGTATTTATTAAACCTATCCCACTCTCTAGATACCACTTAGCACGTAAAGGAATATTATTTGGGGTCCAGCCATGGAGAAGATTTTAGTCACTAGGATAAGATAAAGAATAAACACATTATAAAAAAATCACATTAGGATTTTCTTTTTAACCTGTTCCTTAAAACACTAGTGCTTAGGAAATCTAATGGAGGCAAAAGCAGTCAAGGGTAGTTTAGGGTTAGGGTTAGGGTTAGGGTTAGTGTTAGGGTTAGGGTACGGCTTAGGGTATGGGATAGGGTACGGGTGAGGGTACGGCGTAGGGTAGGGGTTAGGGTTAGGGTTAGGGTTAGGGTTAGGGTTAGGGTACGGCTTAGGGTACGGGTGAGGGTACGGGTGAGGGTACTGCGTAGGGTATTGGTTAGGGTTAGGGTACGGCTTAGGATACGGGTTAGGGTACGGGTTAGGGTACGGCGTAGGGTAGGGGTTAGGGTTAGGGTTAGGGTTAGGGTTAGGGTTAGGGTACGGCTTAGGGTACGGGTTAGGGTACAGGTGAGGGTACGGCGTAGGGTATAGGTTAGGGTTAGGGTTAGGGTTAGGGTACGGCTTAGGATACGGGTTAGGGTACGGGTGAGGGTACGGCGTAGCGTATGGGTTAGGGTTAGGGTTAGGGTTAGGGTACGGCTTAGGGTACGGGTTAGGGTACGGGTGAGGGTACGGCGTAGGGTATGGGTTAGGGTTAGGGTTAGGGTTAGGGTTAGTTTTAGGGTTAGGGATTGGTTTAGGGTACGGGTTAGGACTAGCGTACGTGTTAGGGTTAGGGTTTGGGTTAGGGTTACGGTACGCGTTAGGGTTAGGGTATGGGTTAGGGTTAGGGTACACGTTAGGATTAGGGTATTTATTAAACCTATCCCACTCTCTAGATACCACTTAGCACGTAAAGGAATATTATTTGGGGTCCAGCCATGGAGAAGATTTTAGTCACTAGGATAAGATAAAGAATAAACACATTATAAAAAAATCACATTAGGATTTTCTTTTTAACCTGTTCCTTAAAACACTAGTGCTTAGGAAATCTAATGGAGGCAAAAGCAGTCAAGGGTAGTTTAGGGTTAGGGTTAGGGTTAGGGTTAGTGTTAGGGTTAGGGTACGGCTTAGGGTATGGGATAGGGTACGGGTGAGGGTACGGCGTAGGGTAGGGGTTAGGGTTAGGGTTAGGGTTAGGGTTAGGGTTAGGGTACGGCTTAGGGTACGGGTGAGGGTACGGGTGAGGGTACTGCGTAGGGTATTGGTTAGGGTTAGGGTACGGCTTAGGATACGGGTTAGGGTACGGGTTAGGGTACGGCGTAGGGTAGGGGTTAGGGTTAGGGTTAGGGTTAGGGTTAGGGTTAGGGTACGGCTTAGGGTACGGGTTAGGGTACAGGTGAGGGTACGGCGTAGGGTATAGGTTAGGGTTAGGGTTAGGGTTAGGGTACGGCTTAGGATACGGGTTAGGGTACGGGTGAGGGTACGGCGTAGCGTATGGGTTAGGGTTAGGGTTAGGGTTAGGGTACGGCTTAGGGTACGGGTTAGGGTACGGGTGAGGGTACGGCGTAGGGTATGGGTTAGGGTTAGGGTTAGGGTTAGGGTTAGTTTTAGGGTTAGGGATTGGTTTAGGGTACGGGTTAGGACTAGCGTACGTGTTAGGGTTAGGGTTTGGGTTAGGGTTAGGGTACGCGTTAGGGTTAGGGTATGGGTTAGGGTTAGGGTACACGTTAGGATTAGGGTATTTATTAAACCTATCCCACTCTCTAGATACCACTTAGCACGTAAAGGAATATTATTTGGGGTCCAGCCATGGAGAAGATTTTAGTCACTAGGATAAGATAAAGAATAAACACATTATAAAAAAATCACATTAGGATTTTCTTTTTAACCTGTTCCTTAAAACACTAGTGCTTAGGAAATCTAATGGAGGCAAAAGCAGTCAAGGGTAGTTTAGGGTTAGGGTTAGGGTTAGGGTTAGTGTTAGGGTTAGGGTACGGCTTAGGGTATGGGATAGGGTACGGGTGAGGGTACGGCGTAGGGTAGGGGTTAGGGTTAGGGTTAGGGTTAGGGTTAGGGTTAGGGTACGGCTTAGGGTACGGGTGAGGGTACGGGTGAGGGTACTGCGTAGGGTATTGGTTAGGGTTAGGGTACGGCTTAGGATACGGGTTAGGGTACGGGTTAGGGTACGGCGTAGGGTAGGGGTTAGGGTTAGGGTTAGGGTTAGGGTTAGGGTTAGGGTACGGCTTAGGGTACGGGTTAGGGTACAGGTGAGGGTACGGCGTAGGGTATAGGTTAGGGTTAGGGTTAGGGTTAGGGTACGGCTTAGGATACGGGTTAGGGTACGGGTGAGGGTACGGCGTAGCGTATGGGTTAGGGTTAGGGTTAGGGTTAGGGTACGGCTTAGGGTACGGGTTAGGGTACGGGTGAGGGTACGGCGTAGGGTATGGGTTAGGGTTAGGGTTAGGGTTAGGGTTAGTTTTAGGGTTAGGGATTGGTTTAGGGTACGGGTTAGGACTAGCGTACGTGTTAGGGTTAGGGTTTGGGTTAGGGTTAGGGTACGCGTTAGGGTTAGGGTATGGGTTAGGGTTAGGGTACACGTTAGGATTAGGGTATTTATTAAACCTATCCCACTCTCTAGATACCACTTAGCACGTAAAGGAATATTATTTGGGGTCCAGCCATGGAGAAGATTTTAGTCACTAGGATAAGATAAAGAATAAACACATTATAAAAAAATCACATTAGGATTTTCTTTTTAACCTGTTCCTTAAAACACTAGTGCTTAGGAAATCTAATGGAGGCAAAAGCAGTCAAGGGTAGTTTAGGGTTAGGGTTAGGGTTAGGGTTAGTGTTAGGGTTAGGGTACGGCTTAGGGTATGGGATAGGGTACGGGTGAGGGTACGGCGTAGGGTAGGGGTTAGGGTTAGGGTTAGGGTTAGGGTTAGGGTTAGGGTACGGCTTAGGGTACGGGTGAGGGTACGGGTGAGGGTACTGCGTAGGGTATTGGTTAGGGTTAGGGTACGGCTTAGGATACGGGTTAGGGTACGGGTTAGGGTACGGCGTAGGGTAGGGGTTAGGGTTAGGGTTAGGGTTAGGGTTAGGGTTAGGGTACGGCTTAGGGTACGGGTTAGGGTACAGGTGAGGGTACGGCGTAGGGTATAGGTTAGGGTTAGGGTTAGGGTTAGGGTACGGCTTAGGATACGGGTTAGGGTACGGGTGAGGGTACGGCGTAGCGTATGGGTTAGGGTTAGGGTTAGGGTTAGGGTACGGCTTAGGGTACGGGTTAGGGTACGGGTGAGGGTACGGCGTAGGGTATGGGTTAGGGTTAGGGTTAGGGTTAGGGTTAGTTTTAGGGTTAGGGATTGGTTTAGGGTACGGGTTAGGACTAGCGTACGTGTTAGGGTTAGGGTTTGGGTTAGGGTTAGGGTACGCGTTAGGGTTAGGGTATGGGTTAGGGTTAGGGTACACGTTAGGATTAGGGTATTTATTAAACCTATCCCACTCTCTAGATACCACTTAGCACGTAAAGGAATATTATTTGGGGTCCAGCCATGGAGAAGATTTTAGTCACTAGGATAAGATAAAGAATAAACACATTATAAAAAAATCACATTAGGATTTTCTTTTTAACCTGTTCCTTAAAACACTAGTGCTTAGGAAATCTAATGGAGGCAAAAGCAGTCAAGGGTAGTTTAGGGTTAGGGTTAGGGTTAGGGTTAGTGTTAGGGTTAGGGTACGGCTTAGGGTATGGGATAGGGTACGGGTGAGGGTACGGCGTAGGGTAGGGGTTAGGGTTAGGGTTAGGGTTAGGGTTAGGGTTAGGGTACGGCTTAGGGTACGGGTGAGGGTACGGGTGAGGGTACTGCGTAGGGTATTGGTTAGGGTTAGGGTACGGCTTAGGATACGGGTTAGGGTACGGGTTAGGGTACGGCGTAGGGTAGGGGTTAGGGTTAGGGTTAGGGTTAGGGTTAGGGTTAGGGTACGGCTTAGGGTACGGGTTAGGGTACAGGTGAGGGTACGGCGTAGGGTATAGGTTAGGGTTAGGGTTAGGGTTAGGGTACGGCTTAGGATACGGGTTAGGGTACGGGTGAGGGTACGGCGTAGCGTATGGGTTAGGGTTAGGGTTAGGGTTAGGGTACGGCTTAGGGTACGGGTTAGGGTACGGGTGAGGGTACGGCGTAGGGTATGGGTTAGGGTTAGGGTTAGGGTTAGGGTTAGTTTTAGGGTTAGGGATTGGTTTAGGGTACGGGTTAGGACTAGCGTACGTGTTAGGGTTAGGGTTTGGGTTAGGGTTAGGGTACGCGTTAGGGTTAGGGTATGGGTTAGGGTTAGGGTACACGTTAGGATTAGGGTATTTATTAAACCTATCCCACTCTCTAGATACCACTTAGCACGTAAAGGAATATTATTTGGGGTCCAGCCATGGAGAAGATTTTAGTCACTAGGATAAGATAAAGAATAAACACATTATAAAAAAATCACATTAGGATTTTCTTTTTAACCTGTTCCTTAAAACACTAGTGCTTAGGAAATCTAATGGAGGCAAAAGCAGTCAAGGGTAGTTTAGGGTTAGGGTTAGGGTTAGGGTTAGTGTTAGGGTTAGGGTACGGCTTAGGGTATGGGATAGGGTACGGGTGAGGGTACGGCGTAGGGTAGGGGTTAGGGTTAGGGTTAGGGTTAGGGTTAGGGTTAGGGTACGGCTTAGGGTACGGGTGAGGGTACGGGTGAGGGTACTGCGTAGGGTATTGGTTAGGGTTAGGGTACGGCTTAGGATACGGGTTAGGGTACGGGTTAGGGTACGGCGTAGGGTAGGGGTTAGGGTTAGGGTTAGGGTTAGGGTTAGGGTTAGGGTACGGCTTAGGGTACGGGTTAGGGTACAGGTGAGGGTACGGCGTAGGGTATAGGTTAGGGTTAGGGTTAGGGTTAGGGTACGGCTTAGGATACGGGTTAGGGTACGGGTGAGGGTACGGCGTAGCGTATGGGTTAGGGTTAGGGTTAGGGTTAGGGTACGGCTTAGGGTACGGGTTAGGGTACGGGTGAGGGTACGGCGTAGGGTATGGGTTAGGGTTAGGGTTAGGGTTAGGGTTAGTTTTAGGGTTAGGGATTGGTTTAGGGTACGGGTTAGGACTAGCGTACGTGTTAGGGTTAGGGTTTGGGTTAGGGTTAGGGTACGCGTTAGGGTTAGGGTATGGGTTAGGGTTAGGGTACACGTTAGGATTAGGGTATTTATTAAACCTATCCCACTCTCTAGATACCACTTAGCACGTAAAGGAATATTATTTGGGGTCCAGCCATGGAGAAGATTTTAGTCACTAGGATAAGATAAAGAATAAACACATTATAAAAAAATCACATTAGGATTTTCTTTTTAACCTGTTCCTTAAAACACTAGTGCTTAGGAAATCTAATGGAGGCAAAAGCAGTCAAGGGTAGTTTAGGGTTAGGGTTAGGGTTAGGGTTAGTGTTAGGGTTAGGGTACGGCTTAGGGTATGGGATAGGGTACGGGTGAGGGTACGGCGTAGGGTAGGGGTTAGGGTTAGGGTTAGGGTTAGGGTTAGGGTTAGGGTACGGCTTAGGGTACGGGTGAGGGTACGGGTGAGGGTACTGCGTAGGGTATTGGTTAGGGTTAGGGTACGGCTTAGGATACGGGTTAGGGTACGGGTTAGGGTACGGCGTAGGGTAGGGGTTAGGGTTAGGGTTAGGGTTAGGGTTAGGGTTAGGGTACGGCTTAGGGTACGGGTTAGGGTACAGGTGAGGGTACGGCGTAGGGTATAGGTTAGGGTTAGGGTTAGGGTTAGGGTACGGCTTAGGATACGGGTTAGGGTACGGGTGAGGGTACGGCGTAGCGTATGGGTTAGGGTTAGGGTTAGGGTTAGGGTACGGCTTAGGGTACGGGTTAGGGTACGGGTGAGGGTACGGCGTAGGGTATGGGTTAGGGTTAGGGTTAGGGTTAGGGTTAGTTTTAGGGTTAGGGATTGGTTTAGGGTACGGGTTAGGACTAGCGTACGTGTTAGGGTTAGGGTTTGGGTTAGGGTTAGGGTACGCGTTAGGGTTAGGGTATGGGTTAGGGTTAGGGTACACGTTAGGATTAGGGTATTTATTAAACCTATCCCACTCTCTAGATACCACTTAGCACGTAAAGGAATATTATTTGGGGTCCAGCCATGGAGAAGATTTTAGTCACTAGGATAAGATAAAGAATAAACACATTATAAAAAAATCACATTAGGATTTTCTTTTTAACCTGTTCCTTAAAACACTAGTGCTTAGGAAATCTAATGGAGGCAAAAGCAGTCAAGGGTAGTTTAGGGTTAGGGTTAGGGTTAGGGTTAGTGTTAGGGTTAGGGTACGGCTTAGGGTATGGGATAGGGTACGGGTGAGGGTACGGCGTAGGGTAGGGGTTAGGGTTAGGGTTAGGGTTAGGGTTAGGGTTAGGGTACGGCTTAGGGTACGGGTGAGGGTACGGGTGAGGGTACTGCGTAGGGTATTGGTTAGGGTTAGGGTACGGCTTAGGATACGGGTTAGGGTACGGGTTAGGGTACGGCGTAGGGTAGGGGTTAGGGTTAGGGTTAGGGTTAGGGTTAGGGTTAGGGTACGGCTTAGGGTACGGGTTAGGGTACAGGTGAGGGTACGGCGTAGGGTATAGGTTAGGGTTAGGGTTAGGGTTAGGGTACGGCTTAGGATACGGGTTAGGGTACGGGTGAGGGTACGGCGTAGCGTATGGGTTAGGGTTAGGGTTAGGGTTAGGGTACGGCTTAGGGTACGGGTTAGGGTACGGGTGAGGGTACGGCGTAGGGTATGGGTTAGGGTTAGGGTTAGGGTTAGGGTTAGTTTTAGGGTTAGGGATTGGTTTAGGGTACGGGTTAGGACTAGCGTACGTGTTAGGGTTAGGGTTTGGGTTAGGGTTAGGGTACGCGTTAGGGTTAGGGTATGGGTTAGGGTTAGGGTACACGTTAGGATTAGGGTATTTATTAAACCTATCCCACTCTCTAGATACCACTTAGCACGTAAAGGAATATTATTTGGGGTCCAGCCATGGAGAAGATTTTAGTCACTAGGATAAGATAAAGAATAAACACATTATAAAAAAATCACATTAGGATTTTCTTTTTAACCTGTTCCTTAAAACACTAGTGCTTAGGAAATCTAATGGAGGCAAAAGCAGTCAAGGGTAGTTTAGGGTTAGGGTTAGGGTTAGGGTTAGTGTTAGGGTTAGGGTACGGCTTAGGGTATGGGATAGGGTACGGGTGAGGGTACGGCGTAGGGTAGGGGTTAGGGTTAGGGTTAGGGTTAGGGTTAGGGTTAGGGTACGGCTTAGGGTACGGGTGAGGGTACGGGTGAGGGTACTGCGTAGGGTATTGGTTAGGGTTAGGGTACGGCTTAGGATACGGGTTAGGGTACGGGTTAGGGTACGGCGTAGGGTAGGGGTTAGGGTTAGGGTTAGGGTTAGGGTTAGGGTTAGGGTACGGCTTAGGGTACGGGTTAGGGTACAGGTGAGGGTACGGCGTAGGGTATAGGTTAGGGTTAGGGTTAGGGTTAGGGTACGGCTTAGGATACGGGTTAGGGTACGGGTGAGGGTACGGCGTAGCGTATGGGTTAGGGTTAGGGTTAGGGTTAGGGTACGGCTTAGGGTACGGGTTAGGGTACGGGTGAGGGTACGGCGTAGGGTATGGGTTAGGGTTAGGGTTAGGGTTAGGGTTAGTTTTAGGGTTAGGGATTGGTTTAGGGTACGGGTTAGGACTAGCGTACGTGTTAGGGTTAGGGTTTGGGTTAGGGTTAGGGTACGCGTTAGGGTTAGGGTATGGGTTAGGGTTAGGGTACACGTTAGGATTAGGGTATTTATTAAACCTATCCCACTCTCTAGATACCACTTAGCACGTAAAGGAATATTATTTGGGGTCCAGCCATGGAGAAGATTTTAGTCACTAGGATAAGATAAAGAATAAACACATTATAAAAAAATCACATTAGGATTTTCTTTTTAACCTGTTCCTTAAAACACTAGTGCTTAGGAAATCTAATGGAGGCAAAAGCAGTCAAGGGTAGTTTAGGGTTAGGGTTAGGGTTAGGGTTAGTGTTAGGGTTAGGGTACGGCTTAGGGTATGGGATAGGGTACGGGTGAGGGTACGGCGTAGGGTAGGGGTTAGGGTTAGGGTTAGGGTTAGGGTACGGCTTAGGGTACGGGTGAGGGTACGGGTGAGGGTACTGCGTAGGGTATTGGTTAGGGTTAGGGTACGGCTTAGGATACGGGTTAGGGTACGGGTTAGGGTACGGCGTAGGGTAGGGGTTAGGGTTAGGGTTAGGGTTAGGGTTAGGGTTAGGGTACGGCTTAGGGTACGGGTTAGGGTACAGGTGAGGGTACGGCGTAGGGTATAGGTTAGGGTTAGGGTTAGGGTTAGGGTACGGCTTAGGATACGGGTTAGGGTACGGGTGAGGGTACGGCGTAGCGTATGGGTTAGGGTTAGGGTTAGGGTTAGGGTACGGCTTAGGGTACGGGTTAGGGTACGGGTGAGGGTACGGCGTAGGGTATGGGTTAGGGTTAGGGTTAGGGTTAGGGTTAGTTTTAGGGTTAGGGATTGGTTTAGGGTACGGGTTAGGACTAGCGTACGTGTTAGGGTTAGGGTTTGGGTTAGGGTTAGGGTACGCGTTAGGGTTAGGGTATGGGTTAGGGTTAGGGTACACGTTAGGATTAGGGTATTTATTAAACCTATCCCACTCTCTAGATACCACTTAGCACGTAAAGGAATATTATTTGGGGTCCAGCCATGGAGAAGATTTTAGTCACTAGGATAAGATAAAGAATAAACACATTATAAAAAAATCACATTAGGATTTTCTTTTTAACCTGTTCCTTAAAACACTAGTGCTTAGGAAATCTAATGGAGGCAAAAGCAGTCAAGGGTAGTTTAGGGTTAGGGTTAGGGTTAGGGTTAGTGTTAGGGTTAGGGTACGGCTTAGGGTATGGGATAGGGTACGGGTGAGGGTACGGCGTAGGGTAGGGGTTAGGGTTAGGGTTAGGGTTAGGGTACGGCTTAGGGTACGGGTGAGGGTACGGGTGAGGGTACTGCGTAGGGTATTGGTTAGGGTTAGGGTACGGCTTAGGATACGGGTTAGGGTACGGGTTAGGGTACGGCGTAGGGTAGGGGTTAGGGTTAGGGTTAGGGTTAGGGTTAGGGTTAGGGTACGGCTTAGGGTACGGGTTAGGGTACAGGTGAGGGTACGGCGTAGGGTATAGGTTAGGGTTAGGGTTAGGGTTAGGGTACGGCTTAGGATACGGGTTAGGGTACGGGTGAGGGTACGGCGTAGCGTATGGGTTAGGGTTAGGGTTAGGGTTAGGGTACGGCTTAGGGTACGGGTTAGGGTACGGGTGAGGGTACGGCGTAGGGTATGGGTTAGGGTTAGGGTTAGGGTTAGGGTTAGTTTTAGGGTTAGGGATTGGTTTAGGGTACGGGTTAGGACTAGCGTACGTGTTAGGGTTAGGGTTTGGGTTAGGGTTAGGGTACGCGTTAGGGTTAGGGTATGGGTTAGGGTTAGGGTACACGTTAGGATTAGGGTATTTATTAAACCTATCCCACTCTCTAGATACCACTTAGCACGTAAAGGAATATTATTTGGGGTCCAGCCATGGAGAAGATTTTAGTCACTAGGATAAGATAAAGAATAAACACATTATAAAAAAATCACATTAGGATTTTCTTTTTAACCTGTTCCTTAAAACACTAGTGCTTAGGAAATCTAATGGAGGCAAAAGCAGTCAAGGGTAGTTTAGGGTTAGGGTTAGGGTTAGGGTTAGTGTTAGGGTTAGGGTACGGCTTAGGGTATGGGATAGGGTACGGGTGAGGGTACGGCGTAGGGTAGGGGTTAGGGTTAGGGTTAGGGTTAGGGTACGGCTTAGGGTACGGGTGAGGGTACGGGTGAGGGTACTGCGTAGGGTATTGGTTAGGGTTAGGGTACGGCTTAGGATACGGGTTAGGGTACGGGTTAGGGTACGGCGTAGGGTAGGGGTTAGGGTTAGGGTTAGGGTTAGGGTTAGGGTTAGGGTACGGCTTAGGGTACGGGTTAGGGTACAGGTGAGGGTACGGCGTAGGGTATAGGTTAGGGTTAGGGTTAGGGTTAGGGTACGGCTTAGGATACGGGTTAGGGTACGGGTGAGGGTACGGCGTAGCGTATGGGTTAGGGTTAGGGTTAGGGTTAGGGTACGGCTTAGGGTACGGGTTAGGGTACGGGTGAGGGTACGGCGTAGGGTATGGGTTAGGGTTAGGGTTAGGGTTAGGGTTAGTTTTAGGGTTAGGGATTGGTTTAGGGTACGGGTTAGGACTAGCGTACGTGTTAGGGTTAGGGTTTGGGTTAGGGTTAGGGTACGCGTTAGGGTTAGGGTATGGGTTAGGGTTAGGGTACACGTTAGGATTAGGGTATTTATTAAACCTATCCCACTCTCTAGATACCACTTAGCACGTAAAGGAATATTATTTGGGGTCCAGCCATGGAGAAGATTTTAGTCACTAGGATAAGATAAAGAATAAACACATTATAAAAAAATCACATTAGGATTTTCTTTTTAACCTGTTCCTTAAAACACTAGTGCTTAGGAAATCTAATGGAGGCAAAAGCAGTCAAGGGTAGTTTAGGGTTAGGGTTAGGGTTAGGGTTAGTGTTAGGGTTAGGGTACGGCTTAGGGTATGGGATAGGGTACGGGTGAGGGTACGGCGTAGGGTAGGGGTTAGGGTTAGGGTTAGGGTTAGGGTACGGCTTAGGGTACGGGTGAGGGTACGGGTGAGGGTACTGCGTAGGGTATTGGTTAGGGTTAGGGTACGGCTTAGGATACGGGTTAGGGTACGGGTTAGGGTACGGCGTAGGGTAGGGGTTAGGGTTAGGGTTAGGGTTAGGGTTAGGGTTAGGGTACGGCTTAGGGTACGGGTTAGGGTACAGGTGAGGGTACGGCGTAGGGTATAGGTTAGGGTTAGGGTTAGGGTTAGGGTACGGCTTAGGATACGGGTTAGGGTACGGGTGAGGGTACGGCGTAGCGTATGGGTTAGGGTTAGGGTTAGGGTTAGGGTACGGCTTAGGGTACGGGTTAGGGTACGGGTGAGGGTACGGCGTAGGGTATGGGTTAGGGTTAGGGTTAGGGTTAGGGTTAGTTTTAGGGTTAGGGATTGGTTTAGGGTACGGGTTAGGACTAGCGTACGTGTTAGGGTTAGGGTTTGGGTTAGGGTTAGGGTACGCGTTAGGGTTAGGGTATGGGTTAGGGTTAGGGTACACGTTAGGATTAGGGTATTTATTAAACCTATCCCACTCTCTAGATACCACTTAGCACGTAAAGGAATATTATTTGGGGTCCAGCCATGGAGAAGATTTTAGTCACTAGGATAAGATAAAGAATAAACACATTATAAAAAAATCACATTAGGATTTTCTTTTTAACCTGTTCCTTAAAACACTAGTGCTTAGGAAATCTAATGGAGGCAAAAGCAGTCAAGGGTAGTTTAGGGTTAGGGTTAGGGTTAGGGTTAGTGTTAGGGTTAGGGTACGGCTTAGGGTATGGGATAGGGTACGGGTGAGGGTACGGCGTAGGGTAGGGGTTAGGGTTAGGGTTAGGGTTAGGGTACGGCTTAGGGTACGGGTGAGGGTACGGGTGAGGGTACTGCGTAGGGTATTGGTTAGGGTTAGGGTACGGCTTAGGATACGGGTTAGGGTACGGGTTAGGGTACGGCGTAGGGTAGGGGTTAGGGTTAGGGTTAGGGTTAGGGTTAGGGTTAGGGTACGGCTTAGGGTACGGGTTAGGGTACAGGTGAGGGTACGGCGTAGGGTATAGGTTAGGGTTAGGGTTAGGGTTAGGGTACGGCTTAGGATACGGGTTAGGGTACGGGTGAGGGTACGGCGTAGCGTATGGGTTAGGGTTAGGGTTAGGGTTAGGGTACGGCTTAGGGTACGGGTTAGGGTACGGGTGAGGGTACGGCGTAGGGTATGGGTTAGGGTTAGGGTTAGGGTTAGGGTTAGTTTTAGGGTTAGGGATTGGTTTAGGGTACGGGTTAGGACTAGCGTACGTGTTAGGGTTAGGGTTTGGGTTAGGGTTAGGGTACGCGTTAGGGTTAGGGTATGGGTTAGGGTTAGGGTACACGTTAGGATTAGGGTATTTATTAAACCTATCCCACTCTCTAGATACCACTTAGCACGTAAAGGAATATTATTTGGGGTCCAGCCATGGAGAAGATTTTAGTCACTAGGATAAGATAAAGAATAAACACATTATAAAAAAATCACATTAGGATTTTCTTTTTAACCTGTTCCTTAAAACACTAGTGCTTAGGAAATCTAATGGAGGCAAAAGCAGTCAAGGGTAGTTTAGGGTTAGGGTTAGGGTTAGGGTTAGTGTTAGGGTTAGGGTACGGCTTAGGGTATGGGATAGGGTACGGGTGAGGGTACGGCGTAGGGTAGGGGTTAGGGTTAGGGTTAGGGTTAGGGTTAGGGTTAGGGTACGGCTTAGGGTACGGGTGAGGGTACGGGTGAGGGTACTGCGTAGGGTATTGGTTAGGGTTAGGGTACGGCTTAGGATACGGGTTAGGGTACGGGTTAGGGTACGGCGTAGGGTAGGGGTTAGGGTTAGGGTTAGGGTTAGGGTTAGGGTTAGGGTACGGCTTAGGGTACGGGTTAGGGTACAGGTGAGGGTACGGCGTAGGGTATAGGTTAGGGTTAGGGTTAGGGTTAGGGTACGGCTTAGGATACGGGTTAGGGTACGGGTGAGGGTACGGCGTAGCGTATGGGTTAGGGTTAGGGTTAGGGTTAGTGTTAGGGTTAGGGTACGGCTTAGGGTATGGGATAGGGTACGGGTGAGGGTACGGCGTAGGGTAGGGGTTAGGGTTAGGGTTAGGGTTAGGGTTAGGGTTAGGGTACGGCTTAGGGTACGGGTGAGGGTACGGGTGAGGGTACTGCGTAGGGTATTGGTTAGGGTTAGGGTACGGCTTAGGATACGGGTTAGGGTACGGGTTAGGGTACGGCGTAGGGTAGGGGTTAGGGTTAGGGTTAGGGTTAGGGTTAGGGTTAGGGTACGGCTTAGGGTACGGGTTAGGGTACAGGTGAGGGTACGGCGTAGGGTATAGGTTAGGGTTAGGGTTAGGGTTAGGGTACGGCTTAGGATACGGGTTAGGGTACGGGTGAGGGTACGGCGTAGCGTATGGGTTAGGGTTAGGGTTAGGGTTAGGGTACGGCTTAGGGTACGGGTTAGGGTACGGGTGAGGGTACGGCGTAGGGTATGGGTTAGGGTTAGGGTTAGGGTTAGGGTTAGTTTTAGGGTTAGGGATTGGTTTAGGGTACGGGTTAGGACTAGCGTACGTGTTAGGGTTAGGGTTTGGGTTAGGGTTAGGGTACGCGTTAGGGTTAGGGTATGGGTTAGGGTTAGGGTACACGTTAGGATTAGGGTATTTATTAAACCTATCCCACTCTCTAGATACCACTTAGCACGTAAAGGAATATTATTTGGGGTCCAGCCATGGAGAAGATTTTAGTCACTAGGATAAGATAAAGAATAAACACATTATAAAAAAATCACATTAGGATTTTCTTTTTAACCTGTTCCTTAAAACACTAGTGCTTAGGAAATCTAATGGAGGCAAAAGCAGTCAAGGGTAGTTTAGGGTTAGGGTTAGGGTTAGGGTTAGTGTTAGGGTTAGGGTACGGCTTAGGGTATGGGATAGGGTACGGGTGAGGGTACGGCGTAGGGTAGGGGTTAGGGTTAGGGTTAGGGTTAGGGTTAGGGTTAGGGTACGGCTTAGGGTACGGGTGAGGGTACGGGTGAGGGTACTGCGTAGGGTATTGGTTAGGGTTAGGGTACGGCTTAGGATACGGGTTAGGGTACGGGTTAGGGTACGGCGTAGGGTAGGGGTTAGGGTTAGGGTTAGGGTTAGGGTTAGGGTTAGGGTACGGCTTAGGGTACGGGTTAGGGTACAGGTGAGGGTACGGCGTAGGGTATAGGTTAGGGTTAGGGTTAGGGTTAGGGTACGGCTTAGGATACGGGTTAGGGTACGGGTGAGGGTACGGCGTAGCGTATGGGTTAGGGTTAGGGTTAGGGTTAGGGTACGGCTTAGGGTACGGGTTAGGGTACGGGTGAGGGTACGGCGTAGGGTATGGGTTAGGGTTAGGGTTAGGGTTAGGGTTAGTTTTAGGGTTAGGGATTGGTTTAGGGTACGGGTTAGGACTAGCGTACGTGTTAGGGTTAGGGTTTGGGTTAGGGTTAGGGTACGCGTTAGGGTTAGGGTATGGGTTAGGGTTAGGGTACACGTTAGGATTAGGGTATTTATTAAACCTATCCCACTCTCTAGATACCACTTAGCACGTAAAGGAATATTATTTGGGGTCCAGCCATGGAGAAGATTTTAGTCACTAGGATAAGATAAAGAATAAACACATTATAAAAAAATCACATTAGGATTTTCTTTTTAACCTGTTCCTTAAAACACTAGTGCTTAGGAAATCTAATGGAGGCAAAAGCAGTCAAGGGTAGTTTAGGGTTAGGGTTAGGGTTAGGGTTAGTGTTAGGGTTAGGGTACGGCTTAGGGTATGGGATAGGGTACGGGTGAGGGTACGGCGTAGGGTAGGGGTTAGGGTTAGGGTTAGGGTTAGGGTTAGGGTTAGGGTACGGCTTAGGGTACGGGTGAGGGTACGGGTGAGGGTACTGCGTAGGGTATTGGTTAGGGTTAGGGTACGGCTTAGGATACGGGTTAGGGTACGGGTTAGGGTACGGCGTAGGGTAGGGGTTAGGGTTAGGGTTAGGGTTAGGGTTAGGGTTAGGGTACGGCTTAGGGTACGGGTTAGGGTACAGGTGAGGGTACGGCGTAGGGTATAGGTTAGGGTTAGGGTTAGGGTTAGGGTACGGCTTAGGATACGGGTTAGGGTACGGGTGAGGGTACGGCGTAGCGTATGGGTTAGGGTTAGGGTTAGGGTTAGGGTACGGCTTAGGGTACGGGTTAGGGTACGGGTGAGGGTACGGCGTAGGGTATGGGTTAGGGTTAGGGTTAGGGTTAGGGTTAGTTTTAGGGTTAGGGATTGGTTTAGGGTACGGGTTAGGACTAGCGTACGTGTTAGGGTTAGGGTTTGGGTTAGGGTTAGGGTACGCGTTAGGGTTAGGGTATGGGTTAGGGTTAGGGTACACGTTAGGATTAGGGTATTTATTAAACCTATCCCACTCTCTAGATACCACTTAGCACGTAAAGGAATATTATTTGGGGTCCAGCCATGGAGAAGATTTTAGTCACTAGGATAAGATAAAGAATAAACACATTATAAAAAAATCACATTAGGATTTTCTTTTTAACCTGTTCCTTAAAACACTAGTGCTTAGGAAATCTAATGGAGGCAAAAGCAGTCAAGGGTAGTTTAGGGTTAGGGTTAGGGTTAGGGTTAGTGTTAGGGTTAGGGTACGGCTTAGGGTATGGGATAGGGTACGGGTGAGGGTACGGCGTAGGGTAGGGGTTAGGGTTAGGGTTAGGGTTAGGGTTAGGGTTAGGGTACGGCTTAGGGTACGGGTGAGGGTACGGGTGAGGGTACTGCGTAGGGTATTGGTTAGGGTTAGGGTACGGCTTAGGATACGGGTTAGGGTACGGGTTAGGGTACGGCGTAGGGTAGGGGTTAGGGTTAGGGTTAGGGTTAGGGTTAGGGTTAGGGTACGGCTTAGGGTACGGGTTAGGGTACAGGTGAGGGTACGGCGTAGGGTATAGGTTAGGGTTAGGGTTAGGGTTAGGGTACGGCTTAGGATACGGGTTAGGGTACGGGTGAGGGTACGGCGTAGCGTATGGGTTAGGGTTAGGGTTAGGGTTAGGGTACGGCTTAGGGTACGGGTTAGGGTACGGGTGAGGGTACGGCGTAGGGTATGGGTTAGGGTTAGGGTTAGGGTTAGGGTTAGTTTTAGGGTTAGGGATTGGTTTAGGGTACGGGTTAGGACTAGCGTACGTGTTAGGGTTAGGGTTTGGGTTAGGGTTAGGGTACGCGTTAGGGTTAGGGTATGGGTTAGGGTTAGGGTACACGTTAGGATTAGGGTATTTATTAAACCTATCCCACTCTCTAGATACCACTTAGCACGTAAAGGAATATTATTTGGGGTCCAGCCATGGAGAAGATTTTAGTCACTAGGATAAGATAAAGAATAAACACATTATAAAAAAATCACATTAGGATTTTCTTTTTAACCTGTTCCTTAAAACACTAGTGCTTAGGAAATCTAATGGAGGCAAAAGCAGTCAAGGGTAGTTTAGGGTTAGGGTTAGGGTTAGGGTTAGTGTTAGGGTTAGGGTACGGCTTAGGGTATGGGATAGGGTACGGGTGAGGGTACGGCGTAGGGTAGGGGTTAGGGTTAGGGTTAGGGTTAGGGTACGGCTTAGGGTACGGGTGAGGGTACGGGTGAGGGTACTGCGTAGGGTATTGGTTAGGGTTAGGGTACGGCTTAGGATACGGGTTAGGGTACGGGTTAGGGTACGGCGTAGGGTAGGGGTTAGGGTTAGGGTTAGGGTTAGGGTACGGCTTAGGATACGGGTTAGGGTACGGGTGAGGGTACGGCGTAGCGTATGGGTTAGGGTTAGGGTTAGGGTTAGGGTACGGCTTAGGGTACGGGTTAGGGTACGGGTGAGGGTACGGCGTAGGGTATGGGTTAGGGTTAGGGTTAGGGTTAGGGTTAGTTTTAGGGTTAGGGATTGGTTTAGGGTACGGGTTAGGACTAGCGTACGTGTTAGGGTTAGGGTTTGGGTTAGGGTTAGGGTACGCGTTAGGGTTAGGGTATGGGTTAGGGTTAGGGTACACGTTAGGATTAGGGTATTTATTAAACCTATCCCACTCTCTAGATACCACTTAGCACGTAAAGGAATATTATTTGGGGTCCAGCCATGGAGAAGATTTTAGTCACTAGGATAAGATAAAGAATAAACACATTATAAAAAAATCACATTAGGATTTTCTTTTTAACCTGTTCCTTAAAACACTAGTGCTTAGGAAATCTAATGGAGGCAAAAGCAGTCAAGGGTAGTTTAGGGTTAGGGTTAGGGTTAGGGTTAGTGTTAGGGTTAGGGTACGGCTTAGGGTATGGGATAGGGTACGGGTGAGGGTACGGCGTAGGGTAGGGGTTAGGGTTAGGGTTAGGGTTAGGGTACGGCTTAGGGTACGGGTGAGGGTACGGGTGAGGGTACTGCGTAGGGTATTGGTTAGGGTTAGGGTACGGCTTAGGATACGGGTTAGGGTACGGGTTAGGGTACGGCGTAGGGTAGGGGTTAGGGTTAGGGTTAGGGTTAGGGTTAGGGTTAGGGTACGGCTTAGGGTACGGGTTAGGGTACAGGTGAGGGTACGGCGTAGGGTATAGGTTAGGGTTAGGGTTAGGGTTAGGGTACGGCTTAGGATACGGGTTAGGGTACGGGTGAGGGTACGGCGTAGCGTATGGGTTAGGGTTAGGGTTAGGGTTAGGGTACGGCTTAGGGTACGGGTTAGGGTACGGGTGAGGGTACGGCGTAGGGTATGGGTTAGGGTTAGGGTTAGGGTTAGGGTTAGTTTTAGGGTTAGGGATTGGTTTAGGGTACGGGTTAGGACTAGCGTACGTGTTAGGGTTAGGGTTTGGGTTAGGGTTAGGGTACGCGTTAGGGTTAGGGTATGGGTTAGGGTTAGGGTACACGTTAGGATTAGGGTATTTATTAAACCTATCCCACTCTCTAGATACCACTTAGCACGTAAAGGAATATTATTTGGGGTCCAGCCATGGAGAAGATTTTAGTCACTAGGATAAGATAAAGAATAAACACATTATAAAAAAATCACATTAGGATTTTCTTTTTAACCTGTTCCTTAAAACACTAGTGCTTAGGAAATCTAATGGAGGCAAAAGCAGTCAAGGGTAGTTTAGGGTTAGGGTTAGGGTTAGGGTTAGTGTTAGGGTTAGGGTACGGCTTAGGGTATGGGATAGGGTACGGGTGAGGGTACGGCGTAGGGTAGGGGTTAGGGTTAGGGTTAGGGTTAGGGTACGGCTTAGGGTACGGGTGAGGGTACGGGTGAGGGTACTGCGTAGGGTATTGGTTAGGGTTAGGGTACGGCTTAGGATACGGGTTAGGGTACGGGTTAGGGTACGGCGTAGGGTAGGGGTTAGGGTTAGGGTTAGGGTTAGGGTTAGGGTTAGGGTACGGCTTAGGGTACGGGTTAGGGTACAGGTGAGGGTACGGCGTAGGGTATAGGTTAGGGTTAGGGTTAGGGTTAGGGTACGGCTTAGGATACGGGTTAGGGTACGGGTGAGGGTACGGCGTAGCGTATGGGTTAGGGTTAGGGTTAGGGTTAGGGTACGGCTTAGGGTACGGGTTAGGGTACGGGTGAGGGTACGGCGTAGGGTATGGGTTAGGGTTAGGGTTAGGGTTAGGGTTAGTTTTAGGGTTAGGGATTGGTTTAGGGTACGGGTTAGGACTAGCGTACGTGTTAGGGTTAGGGTTTGGGTTAGGGTTAGGGTACGCGTTAGGGTTAGGGTATGGGTTAGGGTTAGGGTACACGTTAGGATTAGGGTATTTATTAAACCTATCCCACTCTCTAGATACCACTTAGCACGTAAAGGAATATTATTTGGGGTCCAGCCATGGAGAAGATTTTAGTCACTAGGATAAGATAAAGAATAAACACATTATAAAAAAATCACATTAGGATTTTCTTTTTAACCTGTTCCTTAAAACACTAGTGCTTAGGAAATCTAATGGAGGCAAAAGCAGTCAAGGGTAGTTTAGGGTTAGGGTTAGGGTTAGGGTTAGTGTTAGGGTTAGGGTACGGCTTAGGGTATGGGATAGGGTACGGGTGAGGGTACGGCGTAGGGTAGGGGTTAGGGTTAGGGTTAGGGTTAGGGTACGGCTTAGGGTACGGGTGAGGGTACGGGTGAGGGTACTGCGTAGGGTATTGGTTAGGGTTAGGGTACGGCTTAGGATACGGGTTAGGGTACGGGTTAGGGTACGGCGTAGGGTAGGGGTTAGGGTTAGGGTTAGGGTTAGGGTTAGGGTTAGGGTACGGCTTAGGGTACGGGTTAGGGTACAGGTGAGGGTACGGCGTAGGGTATAGGTTAGGGTTAGGGTTAGGGTTAGGGTACGGCTTAGGATACGGGTTAGGGTACGGGTGAGGGTACGGCGTAGCGTATGGGTTAGGGTTAGGGTTAGGGTTAGGGTACGGCTTAGGGTACGGGTTAGGGTACGGGTGAGGGTACGGCGTAGGGTATGGGTTAGGGTTAGGGTTAGGGTTAGGGTTAGTTTTAGGGTTAGGGATTGGTTTAGGGTACGGGTTAGGACTAGCGTACGTGTTAGGGTTAGGGTTTGGGTTAGGGTTAGGGTACGCGTTAGGGTTAGGGTATGGGTTAGGGTTAGGGTACACGTTAGGATTAGGGTATTTATTAAACCTATCCCACTCTCTAGATACCACTTAGCACGTAAAGGAATATTATTTGGGGTCCAGCCATGGAGAAGATTTTAGTCACTAGGATAAGATAAAGAATAAACACATTATAAAAAAATCACATTAGGATTTTCTTTTTAACCTGTTCCTTAAAACACTAGTGCTTAGGAAATCTAATGGAGGCAAAAGCAGTCAAGGGTAGTTTAGGGTTAGGGTTAGGGTTAGGGTTAGTGTTAGGGTTAGGGTACGGCTTAGGGTATGGGATAGGGTACGGGTGAGGGTACGGCGTAGGGTAGGGGTTAGGGTTAGGGTTAGGGTTAGGGTTAGGGTTAGGGTACGGCTTAGGGTACGGGTGAGGGTACGGGTGAGGGTACTGCGTAGGGTATTGGTTAGGGTTAGGGTACGGCTTAGGATACGGGTTAGGGTACGGGTTAGGGTACGGCGTAGGGTAGGGGTTAGGGTTAGGGTTAGGGTTAGGGTTAGGGTTAGGGTACGGCTTAGGGTACGGGTTAGGGTACAGGTGAGGGTACGGCGTAGGGTATAGGTTAGGGTTAGGGTTAGGGTTAGGGTACGGCTTAGGATACGGGTTAGGGTACGGGTGAGGGTACGGCGTAGCGTATGGGTTAGGGTTAGGGTTAGGGTTAGTGTTAGGGTTAGGGTACGGCTTAGGGTATGGGATAGGGTACGGGTGAGGGTACGGCGTAGGGTAGGGGTTAGGGTTAGGGTTAGGGTTAGGGTTAGGGTTAGGGTACGGCTTAGGGTACGGGTGAGGGTACGGGTGAGGGTACTGCGTAGGGTATTGGTTAGGGTTAGGGTACGGCTTAGGATACGGGTTAGGGTACGGGTTAGGGTACGGCGTAGGGTAGGGGTTAGGGTTAGGGTTAGGGTTAGGGTTAGGGTTAGGGTACGGCTTAGGGTACGGGTTAGGGTACAGGTGAGGGTACGGCGTAGGGTATAGGTTAGGGTTAGGGTTAGGGTTAGGGTACGGCTTAGGATACGGGTTAGGGTACGGGTGAGGGTACGGCGTAGCGTATGGGTTAGGGTTAGGGTTAGGGTTAGGGTACGGCTTAGGGTACGGGTTAGGGTACGGGTGAGGGTACGGCGTAGGGTATGGGTTAGGGTTAGGGTTAGGGTTAGGGTTAGTTTTAGGGTTAGGGATTGGTTTAGGGTACGGGTTAGGACTAGCGTACGTGTTAGGGTTAGGGTTTGGGTTAGGGTTAGGGTACGCGTTAGGGTTAGGGTATGGGTTAGGGTTAGGGTACACGTTAGGATTAGGGTATTTATTAAACCTATCCCACTCTCTAGATACCACTTAGCACGTAAAGGAATATTATTTGGGGTCCAGCCATGGAGAAGATTTTAGTCACTAGGATAAGATAAAGAATAAACACATTATAAAAAAATCACATTAGGATTTTCTTTTTAACCTGTTCCTTAAAACACTAGTGCTTAGGAAATCTAATGGAGGCAAAAGCAGTCAAGGGTAGTTTAGGGTTAGGGTTAGGGTTAGGGTTAGTGTTAGGGTTAGGGTACGGCTTAGGGTATGGGATAGGGTACGGGTGAGGGTACGGCGTAGGGTAGGGGTTAGGGTTAGGGTTAGGGTTAGGGTTAGGGTTAGGGTACGGCTTAGGGTACGGGTGAGGGTACGGGTGAGGGTACTGCGTAGGGTATTGGTTAGGGTTAGGGTACGGCTTAGGATACGGGTTAGGGTACGGGTTAGGGTACGGCGTAGGGTAGGGGTTAGGGTTAGGGTTAGGGTTAGGGTTAGGGTTAGGGTACGGCTTAGGGTACGGGTTAGGGTACAGGTGAGGGTACGGCGTAGGGTATAGGTTAGGGTTAGGGTTAGGGTTAGGGTACGGCTTAGGATACGGGTTAGGGTACGGGTGAGGGTACGGCGTAGCGTATGGGTTAGGGTTAGGGTTAGGGTTAGGGTACGGCTTAGGGTACGGGTTAGGGTACGGGTGAGGGTACGGCGTAGGGTATGGGTTAGGGTTAGGGTTAGGGTTAGGGTTAGTTTTAGGGTTAGGGATTGGTTTAGGGTACGGGTTAGGACTAGCGTACGTGTTAGGGTTAGGGTTTGGGTTAGGGTTAGGGTACGCGTTAGGGTTAGGGTATGGGTTAGGGTTAGGGTACACGTTAGGATTAGGGTATTTATTAAACCTATCCCACTCTCTAGATACCACTTAGCACGTAAAGGAATATTATTTGGGGTCCAGCCATGGAGAAGATTTTAGTCACTAGGATAAGATAAAGAATAAACACATTATAAAAAAATCACATTAGGATTTTCTTTTTAACCTGTTCCTTAAAACACTAGTGCTTAGGAAATCTAATGGAGGCAAAAGCAGTCAAGGGTAGTTTAGGGTTAGGGTTAGGGTTAGGGTTAGTGTTAGGGTTAGGGTACGGCTTAGGGTATGGGATAGGGTACGGGTGAGGGTACGGCGTAGGGTAGGGGTTAGGGTTAGGGTTAGGGTTAGGGTTAGGGTTAGGGTACGGCTTAGGGTACGGGTGAGGGTACGGGTGAGGGTACTGCGTAGGGTATTGGTTAGGGTTAGGGTACGGCTTAGGATACGGGTTAGGGTACGGGTTAGGGTACGGCGTAGGGTAGGGGTTAGGGTTAGGGTTAGGGTTAGGGTTAGGGTTAGGGTACGGCTTAGGGTACGGGTTAGGGTACAGGTGAGGGTACGGCGTAGGGTATAGGTTAGGGTTAGGGTTAGGGTTAGGGTACGGCTTAGGATACGGGTTAGGGTACGGGTGAGGGTACGGCGTAGCGTATGGGTTAGGGTTAGGGTTAGGGTTAGGGTACGGCTTAGGGTACGGGTTAGGGTACGGGTGAGGGTACGGCGTAGGGTATGGGTTAGGGTTAGGGTTAGGGTTAGGGTTAGTTTTAGGGTTAGGGATTGGTTTAGGGTACGGGTTAGGACTAGCGTACGTGTTAGGGTTAGGGTTTGGGTTAGGGTTAGGGTACGCGTTAGGGTTAGGGTATGGGTTAGGGTTAGGGTACACGTTAGGATTAGGGTATTTATTAAACCTATCCCACTCTCTAGATACCACTTAGCACGTAAAGGAATATTATTTGGGGTCCAGCCATGGAGAAGATTTTAGTCACTAGGATAAGATAAAGAATAAACACATTATAAAAAAATCACATTAGGATTTTCTTTTTAACCTGTTCCTTAAAACACTAGTGCTTAGGAAATCTAATGGAGGCAAAAGCAGTCAAGGGTAGTTTAGGGTTAGGGTTAGGGTTAGGGTTAGTGTTAGGGTTAGGGTACGGCTTAGGGTATGGGATAGGGTACGGGTGAGGGTACGGCGTAGGGTAGGGGTTAGGGTTAGGGTTAGGGTTAGGGTTAGGGTTAGGGTACGGCTTAGGGTACGGGTGAGGGTACGGGTGAGGGTACTGCGTAGGGTATTGGTTAGGGTTAGGGTACGGCTTAGGATACGGGTTAGGGTACGGGTTAGGGTACGGCGTAGGGTAGGGGTTAGGGTTAGGGTTAGGGTTAGGGTTAGGGTTAGGGTACGGCTTAGGGTACGGGTTAGGGTACAGGTGAGGGTACGGCGTAGGGTATAGGTTAGGGTTAGGGTTAGGGTTAGGGTACGGCTTAGGATACGGGTTAGGGTACGGGTGAGGGTACGGCGTAGCGTATGGGTTAGGGTTAGGGTTAGGGTTAGGGTACGGCTTAGGGTACGGGTTAGGGTACGGGTGAGGGTACGGCGTAGGGTATGGGTTAGGGTTAGGGTTAGGGTTAGGGTTAGTTTTAGGGTTAGGGATTGGTTTAGGGTACGGGTTAGGACTAGCGTACGTGTTAGGGTTAGGGTTTGGGTTAGGGTTAGGGTACGCGTTAGGGTTAGGGTATGGGTTAGGGTTAGGGTACACGTTAGGATTAGGGTATTTATTAAACCTATCCCACTCTCTAGATACCACTTAGCACGTAAAGGAATATTATTTGGGGTCCAGCCATGGAGAAGATTTTAGTCACTAGGATAAGATAAAGAATAAACACATTATAAAAAAATCACATTAGGATTTTCTTTTTAACCTGTTCCTTAAAACACTAGTGCTTAGGAAATCTAATGGAGGCAAAAGCAGTCAAGGGTAGTTTAGGGTTAGGGTTAGGGTTAGGGTTAGTGTTAGGGTTAGGGTACGGCTTAGGGTATGGGATAGGGTACGGGTGAGGGTACGGCGTAGGGTAGGGGTTAGGGTTAGGGTTAGGGTTAGGGTACGGCTTAGGGTACGGGTGAGGGTACGGGTGAGGGTACTGCGTAGGGTATTGGTTAGGGTTAGGGTACGGCTTAGGATACGGGTTAGGGTACGGGTTAGGGTACGGCGTAGGGTAGGGGTTAGGGTTAGGGTTAGGGTTAGGGTACGGCTTAGGATACGGGTTAGGGTACGGGTGAGGGTACGGCGTAGCGTATGGGTTAGGGTTAGGGTTAGGGTTAGGGTACGGCTTAGGGTACGGGTTAGGGTACGGGTGAGGGTACGGCGTAGGGTATGGGTTAGGGTTAGGGTTAGGGTTAGGGTTAGTTTTAGGGTTAGGGATTGGTTTAGGGTACGGGTTAGGACTAGCGTACGTGTTAGGGTTAGGGTTTGGGTTAGGGTTAGGGTACGCGTTAGGGTTAGGGTATGGGTTAGGGTTAGGGTACACGTTAGGATTAGGGTATTTATTAAACCTATCCCACTCTCTAGATACCACTTAGCACGTAAAGGAATATTATTTGGGGTCCAGCCATGGAGAAGATTTTAGTCACTAGGATAAGATAAAGAATAAACACATTATAAAAAAATCACATTAGGATTTTCTTTTTAACCTGTTCCTTAAAACACTAGTGCTTAGGAAATCTAATGGAGGCAAAAGCAGTCAAGGGTAGTTTAGGGTTAGGGTTAGGGTTAGGGTTAGTGTTAGGGTTAGGGTACGGCTTAGGGTATGGGATAGGGTACGGGTGAGGGTACGGCGTAGGGTAGGGGTTAGGGTTAGGGTTAGGGTTAGGGTACGGCTTAGGGTACGGGTGAGGGTACGGGTGAGGGTACTGCGTAGGGTATTGGTTAGGGTTAGGGTACGGCTTAGGATACGGGTTAGGGTACGGGTTAGGGTACGGCGTAGGGTAGGGGTTAGGGTTAGGGTTAGGGTTAGGGTTAGGGTTAGGGTACGGCTTAGGGTACGGGTTAGGGTACAGGTGAGGGTACGGCGTAGGGTATAGGTTAGGGTTAGGGTTAGGGTTAGGGTACGGCTTAGGATACGGGTTAGGGTACGGGTGAGGGTACGGCGTAGCGTATGGGTTAGGGTTAGGGTTAGGGTTAGGGTACGGCTTAGGGTACGGGTTAGGGTACGGGTGAGGGTACGGCGTAGGGTATGGGTTAGGGTTAGGGTTAGGGTTAGGGTTAGTTTTAGGGTTAGGGATTGGTTTAGGGTACGGGTTAGGACTAGCGTACGTGTTAGGGTTAGGGTTTGGGTTAGGGTTAGGGTACGCGTTAGGGTTAGGGTATGGGTTAGGGTTAGGGTACACGTTAGGATTAGGGTATTTATTAAACCTATCCCACTCTCTAGATACCACTTAGCACGTAAAGGAATATTATTTGGGGTCCAGCCATGGAGAAGATTTTAGTCACTAGGATAAGATAAAGAATAAACACATTATAAAAAAATCACATTAGGATTTTCTTTTTAACCTGTTCCTTAAAACACTAGTGCTTAGGAAATCTAATGGAGGCAAAAGCAGTCAAGGGTAGTTTAGGGTTAGGGTTAGGGTTAGGGTTAGTGTTAGGGTTAGGGTACGGCTTAGGGTATGGGATAGGGTACGGGTGAGGGTACGGCGTAGGGTAGGGGTTAGGGTTAGGGTTAGGGTTAGGGTACGGCTTAGGGTACGGGTGAGGGTACGGGTGAGGGTACTGCGTAGGGTATTGGTTAGGGTTAGGGTACGGCTTAGGATACGGGTTAGGGTACGGGTTAGGGTACGGCGTAGGGTAGGGGTTAGGGTTAGGGTTAGGGTTAGGGTTAGGGTTAGGGTACGGCTTAGGGTACGGGTTAGGGTACAGGTGAGGGTACGGCGTAGGGTATAGGTTAGGGTTAGGGTTAGGGTTAGGGTACGGCTTAGGATACGGGTTAGGGTACGGGTGAGGGTACGGCGTAGCGTATGGGTTAGGGTTAGGGTTAGGGTTAGGGTACGGCTTAGGGTACGGGTTAGGGTACGGGTGAGGGTACGGCGTAGGGTATGGGTTAGGGTTAGGGTTAGGGTTAGGGTTAGTTTTAGGGTTAGGGATTGGTTTAGGGTACGGGTTAGGACTAGCGTACGTGTTAGGGTTAGGGTTTGGGTTAGGGTTAGGGTACGCGTTAGGGTTAGGGTATGGGTTAGGGTTAGGGTACACGTTAGGATTAGGGTATTTATTAAACCTATCCCACTCTCTAGATACCACTTAGCACGTAAAGGAATATTATTTGGGGTCCAGCCATGGAGAAGATTTTAGTCACTAGGATAAGATAAAGAATAAACACATTATAAAAAAATCACATTAGGATTTTCTTTTTAACCTGTTCCTTAAAACACTAGTGCTTAGGAAATCTAATGGAGGCAAAAGCAGTCAAGGGTAGTTTAGGGTTAGGGTTAGGGTTAGGGTTAGTGTTAGGGTTAGGGTACGGCTTAGGGTATGGGATAGGGTACGGGTGAGGGTACGGCGTAGGGTAGGGGTTAGGGTTAGGGTTAGGGTTAGGGTACGGCTTAGGGTACGGGTGAGGGTACGGGTGAGGGTACTGCGTAGGGTATTGGTTAGGGTTAGGGTACGGCTTAGGATACGGGTTAGGGTACGGGTTAGGGTACGGCGTAGGGTAGGGGTTAGGGTTAGGGTTAGGGTTAGGGTTAGGGTTAGGGTACGGCTTAGGGTACGGGTTAGGGTACAGGTGAGGGTACGGCGTAGGGTATAGGTTAGGGTTAGGGTTAGGGTTAGGGTACGGCTTAGGATACGGGTTAGGGTACGGGTGAGGGTACGGCGTAGCGTATGGGTTAGGGTTAGGGTTAGGGTTAGGGTACGGCTTAGGGTACGGGTTAGGGTACGGGTGAGGGTACGGCGTAGGGTATGGGTTAGGGTTAGGGTTAGGGTTAGGGTTAGTTTTAGGGTTAGGGATTGGTTTAGGGTACGGGTTAGGACTAGCGTACGTGTTAGGGTTAGGGTTTGGGTTAGGGTTAGGGTACGCGTTAGGGTTAGGGTATGGGTTAGGGTTAGGGTACACGTTAGGATTAGGGTATTTATTAAACCTATCCCACTCTCTAGATACCACTTAGCACGTAAAGGAATATTATTTGGGGTCCAGCCATGGAGAAGATTTTAGTCACTAGGATAAGATAAAGAATAAACACATTATAAAAAAATCACATTAGGATTTTCTTTTTAACCTGTTCCTTAAAACACTAGTGCTTAGGAAATCTAATGGAGGCAAAAGCAGTCAAGGGTAGTTTAGGGTTAGGGTTAGGGTTAGGGTTAGTGTTAGGGTTAGGGTACGGCTTAGGGTATGGGATAGGGTACGGGTGAGGGTACGGCGTAGGGTAGGGGTTAGGGTTAGGGTTAGGGTTAGGGTACGGCTTAGGGTACGGGTGAGGGTACGGGTGAGGGTACTGCGTAGGGTATTGGTTAGGGTTAGGGTACGGCTTAGGATACGGGTTAGGGTACGGGTTAGGGTACGGCGTAGGGTAGGGGTTAGGGTTAGGGTTAGGGTTAGGGTTAGGGTTAGGGTACGGCTTAGGGTACGGGTTAGGGTACAGGTGAGGGTACGGCGTAGGGTATAGGTTAGGGTTAGGGTTAGGGTTAGGGTACGGCTTAGGATACGGGTTAGGGTACGGGTGAGGGTACGGCGTAGCGTATGGGTTAGGGTTAGGGTTAGGGTTAGGGTACGGCTTAGGGTACGGGTTAGGGTACGGGTGAGGGTACGGCGTAGGGTATGGGTTAGGGTTAGGGTTAGGGTTAGGGTTAGTTTTAGGGTTAGGGATTGGTTTAGGGTACGGGTTAGGACTAGCGTACGTGTTAGGGTTAGGGTTTGGGTTAGGGTTAGGGTACGCGTTAGGGTTAGGGTATGGGTTAGGGTTAGGGTACACGTTAGGATTAGGGTATTTATTAAACCTATCCCACTCTCTAGATACCACTTAGCACGTAAAGGAATATTATTTGGGGTCCAGCCATGGAGAAGATTTTAGTCACTAGGATAAGATAAAGAATAAACACATTATAAAAAAATCACATTAGGATTTTCTTTTTAACCTGTTCCTTAAAACACTAGTGCTTAGGAAATCTAATGGAGGCAAAAGCAGTCAAGGGTAGTTTAGGGTTAGGGTTAGGGTTAGGGTTAGTGTTAGGGTTAGGGTACGGCTTAGGGTATGGGATAGGGTACGGGTGAGGGTACGGCGTAGGGTAGGGGTTAGGGTTAGGGTTAGGGTTAGGGTACGGCTTAGGGTACGGGTGAGGGTACGGGTGAGGGTACTGCGTAGGGTATTGGTTAGGGTTAGGGTACGGCTTAGGATACGGGTTAGGGTACGGGTTAGGGTACGGCGTAGGGTAGG